>NC_047043.1:18683919-18983919 GCF_011762595.2 Tursiops truncatus
TCCTATGTATTTATCTTAGAGAAATAAAAACGTATGTTCACACAAAAACCTACACACAAGAGTTTACAGCAGCTCTATTCATGAATGCCCCAAACTGAAAAGAACCCAAATGTCCTTCAATGGATGCATGGATAAACAACTGTGGTACATCATACAGCTGAGCACTACTCAGCAACAAAAAAGAATGAACTTATATAAATCTCAAAGGCATTATGCTACGTGAAAAAATATCTCAAAATGTTACATATTATACGAATCATTTATATAACATTCTGCCAGACAAATATGTAGCGATGGAGACCAGATCACTGTTTGCCAAAGGTGATGTGAGGTGTGGGAGGGAGAGTGTGACTACAGGCATCAAGGTAACACAGAGATGCTTTTGTGGGGGAAAGGGCTGATGCAACTATTCTGGTTCCTCACTGCCATGGTGTTTACATAAATTCAGACCTGTGTTAAAATTCACAGAGCTGTATGCACAGATAAATAAATGTTTCTGTATGTTAATTCACAGTAAAATAAAATAAAATAAAAACCTGTGTATTCATTCAGAATCTCACCATGGAACATGGCTCTAAAACATTGCTCTAAAATATAAAAGTCCCTTGAGTACCAAAAGGACAGTTTGAAACACTGTGGTTTATTTAGAGGAAATCAATAACTCTAAAGACTATATTACATAACTTTATGCAGGTTATATGGTTCATGATGCTTTACTTTCAACAAAATTTTAGTGGAATCTAATCCTTTTATTAGTTAATTTATGTCTAAAAAAATCAGGGGTAGATCTCTATGTGGTTTTTGATATGTAATAGAGGGAGTTCAAGTAATTAAGAGCTACAAGGAAATTGTTTTCATTCTCATCTATTTATTTATGTGAACAAAGTTTCTTAGCTCTTAGATCTATAAAAATGAAAAAGAAAAAAACCCACATAGGAATAGAATTGATGCTAAGCCCTGGCTTAATGAGAACACCTGCTCTTGTTTGCCAATGTCTTCTCGTATCTGTCTGAGAATTTGTTTCTTGATTTCCTTTGTTTCCTCAAAGTTATTTCCTCAGTCTTTTTCTCTACTTATAGTTAAAAGTGAGGCACTAGAAGAAGACCGGAAGCTTTGTGTATGTTCATGGATCGCGGAGATTTTATTGATGTAATGAGTTGTATCATGTTTACTCCAGCATAGGTATGTTGTAGCCTTAAATTAACCTCCAGTACTTCACAATATGACCTCACTTGGAAATTGGATCTTTACAGAGGTAATCAAGTTAAAATGAGGTCATTAGGGTAGGACCAGATCCAATATGATTGATTTCCTTATAAAACAGGAAAATATGGACACAGAGACATACACAGAAGCTGTGCAAAGACACAGGGCCATCCATAAGCCATGGAGAAAGGCCTGGAATAGAGTCTTCTCTCACAGACCTCAGAAGAAGCCAACCCTGCCAACACCTTGAGTTCAGACTCCTAGACTACAGAAATGTGAAACAATAAATCTCTTCTGTTTAAACCACCCAGTTTGTGGTACTTTGTGGTCCTCCTGCCTACTGCCAAAGTGTGGGAAGAAGTTTGGGGCTTCTGTTTCTCATGCAAATTTCAATAGCTCTCTATATATTTATTCCCAAATTTATCCCAGTTACTAGGTACCTGGTACTGTTAAGTCCTGAGCCTTTTGGGGGCAGGATTCTGTGGTATAAATAAAGTGATTTCTTGGCTTTCCCCACTGCCAGCTTAGAATTCAGCTTTTTTAGAGCTGCTAATTCCATTATCACAAGTGTGACGCTTCCTGGCTTTCAAAATGTTAATGCTATTTTTCCCTCTCCCATTTTCCTCATCCTAGTAGGTTTATGCCTTCTTTCAAAACACACTTTTCATTAGAAGTATCAAGTCCCATTATTTCATAGGACCTCAGCTACACATTAGATAAGATATTTGATATATTTTGGTGGATGTTTTGAGTCAGGAGACATTTTGAGGATGACTACTCAGGCGTATGGCTGGAAAAGGCATATTGTAACCAGAATACTTGCTTATGTTGATTAGAAGATATTAAATCATCTCTGTTCCAGAATCTGTTCTTTTTTAAGGGGCTATGGTTGACCTAGTGATAATTACATTAAGCAGGGTTTGCAATCAGATGTGCTTATTTTACTTCAATACAGGTTGAATTACTAGATAGTAACATATCTAGACATCCACATGGAGTTACACTGATTTTGTAGAATAGTTTATACTTATATCTTTAGCAATAGATGGAAACTGAGTGTTGAAATGTGACTTCTATTGCAGGTTCTGCTGTTTACTAGATGTGTGCTGTTATTACATGCACTTTATCTAAAGTTTGTTTCTTCTTCCATAAGCTATATGTATATTAGTTACCAAAATAATTCTATAATTCTGTACTTTTAATTGAAACAACAGCCACCCTTCTTCATGCCTAAATTATTCTCTAGTGTCTAAAATAGAAATAGGTGTATCTACATCAGTTAGAAAGTAGCTTCCTATATAATTCTGGTTACTTTATTTCATTTTAGAAAAAATAGAACACTAACTCAAGATCCCTTCTCTAACAAAGAAATCTTTTCAAGTTTCTTTTTCTTTTGCTAAGAACTCTTTTATTGTGGAAGCATACAGATAAAAACTGGTGACTTTTACAATTTTAAAGTGTATAATTCAGTGATTTGAAGCACATTCACAATGTTGTGCAACAATCATAGAATGGGCCCATACGCTGGGAACCTAAATCAGACAGAACTGCCAATCAGTTCTTTGGCCAGACAGGGTTACCAGCTCCAATCTGCAGAGAGACAGAGCTGCTGGCTAGGGTCTCTGCTTTGGTGCAGCTGCAAGCAGAAAGGCAGTCTGGCAAGATCTGAGCACTGGTTGCAAGAAGCCCTGCCCTGATTCTCCACCTCTGTCTGATCGCCAGTGTTGAGTGCGGCAGATTCCCTCAGTGTGAACACCATGAATCTTGACAGAGTGGGTCTTCCAAGAAGCATCCTGCAATGATGGGAAAGCTTATGTCCATCTTGGACCATCTTTCCCACTGGAGAAATCACAGGTCTAGGGGTGGGGCTCTTAGTGTGGGGTTGTGCCAGCCTGGGGGAGGGGACATGCAGGCAAAGTGAAACAGCTTCTCTTACCCTCAAGTCCCTCTCAGTCTCTGTGGTCCAGGGAGGTGCTTCAGGCTCACCCCCAGGGCCCCGGGATTTTCTCAGTAGTGTCTTATCTATGGATAGCTGCTAATGGTCTTGTGAGGGATACTGAAGTCAGGAACAAGCTATGTCATCTCCACCTTAATTCTCACCACCCTTGCATAGCTATATACTTGTTCTGCCACAATGACTCCCCTCCCTCCACCGTGTCTATGCTTTTACATGGCTCCACTGACGTTATGTTTAAAAAGATCATGTCACCTTTCTGCTAAAAATCCTGAATGGCCTCACATAATACCCTGAGAAAAAACCATGACCCTTGTTACAGCTTGTAGGACCACATGTGATCTGACCCACAGTTTCTCTGACCTCACTTCCTATCACTTTGCTCCTTGATCACTGTACTCCAGGCACACCTGCCTTCTTGATTTTTCCTAAACACTCCAGCCCAGGCTCTGTCTTCGTAGTGCACGACCTCCAGATATCCACATGATTTACTGCTGTAGCTCCTTCATATATCAACCTAGATATCACCACATAGAGGACTTTACTGACCAAGTTATGTAAGATAGCACTCTCTTCATTCTCTGTTCCCTGCTTTCATCTTCTCCATAGTACTTATTATCTTACACAATATTCCTTTGTTATCCACCTCCCTCTATGAGATGGGACTAATCCATGAGAGTAATGCTCTAAATATATTCTTGGAAATAATTAATATAAGAATAGAAAATTTGAAAAGGAATGATAGGTTTAGTTTCAATCATTTGAACTGGACATGAGCACTGCATATATTTTTTCTTTTCTGGAGCTCAGGAGAAGACCAGCTGGATACAGATTTAGAAGATATTAACATAGGTGACAGTGAAACCATAAATGTGGATATAGAGTACATAGTTTGTCATTGATAGAACCATTAGTTCAAAGTTAAGCAATGGTAGACCTTGGCATTGCCCCTAAGCAGTACGACTCCTCTGATGGACATGCCCGATTAACTTGGCAATTGAGAAGACAGAGGCTACAGGACCCGCAGTCAAGAGCGCTTGGGGTCATTTAGACTGAACCTCACAAAATGTGTATCTTGTTAATGTCTGCTAGCAGTGACCGAACACAGAGAAATTGAGAATTCTCAAGAACGCCACACCAATTGTCCCTTATCTTGTTCCACCTTCCAAATAGGGGGAAAAAAAAGAATTGGATCTTATATGTAGGAGATTTTGATCTGTACAGTTGGGACAGAATGCTGAGTTCTGTTTCCTATTGCCCCAGAATTAGTGAACAGGGTCCAAGGATGAATACAAAGAGACGATGATTACTTCTACATTCTAAAAGCAGTCAACATTAAAAGGTTCAGATAGTCCCCTACGACTTAAACACAGGCAGTCAAAATTATTCTGCCTTTGCAGTCATTTCCCCATTAATCTCTTCTAACAAAAGTTCTGAAATAGGAGGAAATTCAAGGATATATAAGGAGTGGTGAGATATTGGCTTAGAGGGACAGTCCTGCAGCTTTTCTCTCTTTTCCTGCGTGGCTGTAGGATGGAGACGTATTTTTATCCTCTCCTTACAGCCAAGTAAGAAGGCTTAAAAGAAAGACTAGCATCTCATTCCTGATTGTTCATTCACTTAGGAGGAGACTTCTGATCTGTCTTCTGTCCTTTTGAATGGAGGAAGAGGTAAGGAGTGAGGATGAATGGCTGAGCAGAGAAAGGAGGCCACAGTGAAATAACCTGCAATTTTACAAGTTTTGAGTAGTCAGGTAGAGATTCTTTGTGGCTTAAATAGACATAGATGAAAGAAGACAGTCTTGAGCAGCCCAGCCAAGTCTAGACATGTTCAGTCCTATATTTTATAAAACCTGGGCAAAGAGTGTTTCCTAGAAGTATGCAGCTATAGAACACCTGGCTAGAAAAGGTAGGCGAGGAGGTATTGCTGAACGTCAAAAATGAAGAGTTTTCTTAAAAGCCCATCACAGACCCAGTCCATGAGGTGCACCACGAGATGGCTCAAAGGTCCCAGGAAATGGTCAGGCTCTGGATACGCAGAGTCTGCATACCTGTGTCAGGAGCAGCCAAGAAAGACAATCGAAAAAAGAAAAAGAAAGACAATCGCAGCACTTGCTAGTAAAAAGATATTTTATGCTTTTATTTAATTTTCTACCTTTCCTTCGCAACATAAGAAGAAGGGACACGAAACAGAAAGAAGAGAAGTGATAGAACAGGCCACACATCTATCCACTCCTAGTCGTCTGCTAAAATTTTATCAGCAGGAGTGGAAGGGGAAGAGTGAGTGTTAACTAGATATGAGATTAAGTCAAGTAGATTGAAAGAACTTTTTTAACTGTGAACGAGTGGCTGAGATGTCTTAGGGTCAATAGGATAGATTTTTTTCAAGCACAGTTGAAAACAGTGATGGAGAAAAAAATTAAAACATTTAATTTTTGTATCTGGTTGTATAGATTTTTCAAATATTGCATTATTGTGGGTTTTAAAAACATTTTGGGGGCTCTTTATTCCTTCCTGAAAATCAGAGTTTCCATCTGGCATACTTTTTCTTAAATCTGAAAAACTTCCTTTAGAAGGTCATGTAGTGCAAATCTTTTGGCAACAAATTCTTGTGGTTTTCTTTTATATGAAAGTGTCTTTATTTTTGCCTTCATTCTTTAGAGATATTTTCACCCTAAAAGTGGCATTCCACTAGCTTCAGGACTCCATTTTCTTGAGGATAAATCAGAGATCATTTGAATCATTGCTTCCTTTTATGTAATGTTTTGTTTTTCTCTGGAATCTTTTAAGACTTTTTCTCTACCTTTAGTTTTTAGCAGTTGACTGAGATTGCCTGGGTATTGTTTGCTTTGTATTTATCCTACTTGGGCTTTGCTGAACTCCTTGAATGTTTAAATTTATGTCTTTCATCATACCAGTACCAACAATACCAATACACTTTCCTGTCAAGCACTGCCCAATATTGAGTTTTAAATATTTACTCTTTAGATTACTATTTAAAAATATCTGTGAGAGAACTGGACTAAAAAAAGCTGTCTGGCCACTTCCTAAAGAAGGAAACTTTATTGATTTTTACATGCTGTCAATATGGTAATATAATACCAAAGAACAAATACTTAATACTGGACAATGCTGGGTAAGGAAGTGTATTGTTATTGTACCTAATAAAGATTATTTCAAAGCTCTCCTTTCAAAATAATAATAATCATAATTATAATGATAATAATAGTAGTTAATTCCCACTGTATACTTTGATTTGCCAAGTAGTGCTCTAAATGCTTTATACGTATCAATTTGTTGAATACACAAAAATATCACAAACAGGCATATACTATTATTGACTCAACTTTGGAAATGAGAAAACTAAAGAATAGAGAGCCCAGGCCCAAGACCACCAGGCAGCAGAAGAGCAGAAATTTACACTCAGGTAGTCTATATTTACGGGGTCTGTATTTAACCAAGAGCTTACATTGCCCTGATATTTTCCTAGCAAGTGATTAAACATCTAATCTCAGTAAGAGGAAGTTTAGCTCATATTGTTTCCAGCATAATTTGAGCATAATTTGACAGTTTTAAAGATTCTCCCCCTCGAGTTCCCACTGAGAACACTAATCTGAGACAAAGAGAAGTGGGGAAATAGAGGCTGTGTGCATGTGTATATTTTCTGAATGGTGGGATAAATGGCTTGTCAAGAGTTAAAAAGAAAATCAGAACGTTCTTACTTTAAAGATCACCTCCATCATCAGATCTTACTTTATATGAACATCGGTTCACTGGTCTATGCCCTTAAACCAAAAGAATCGCTTAGACCTCAACAGATACTGTTGTATAAGAGCTGTTATAGACAGTGTGCTCCTGGATGGGGAGCCAGTGATTGCGATTTTAAATGGTGATGTGATTTTGGTGACTAATCTTGAAGTGTGTGTGGTGATGACAAAGAAACAGGTTAGTAGAACTCTAACAAAATAGAAACACCACCTTGTGCACTATGTTTTACAAATAAGAAATTCAGTCTAGAAGGCAACTTAAATCTGAGGACTCTGATTTGATTTAGATTCAACCCTTTTCCAACCTGAGACTTATGGCAAAATAGTTTTTAGAGAAAATGCCTTTATCATTAAGAATGTGGAAAATACAAGTCATGTATAAGCCCTCATTTCTCCAAAGATGAATAGCCACTGATGAACGGCGAATATACACCTTAAATAATAACAAAAAAGTAGCCCACTTTGCTCTACTCTGAAATACTTTGAGATTTATATTTGTAGCAACTTGGGAAAGGGCTTATTTTAGAATCATAGAGCGAGAAAGGAACTTGACCATCACTATATTTAATTTAGAGATGAGGAAATCTTGGTCAAAGTCACATTAAGCATGAATTAATCTATTCAACAAACACTGGCTAAGCTTCAGTTATGTGCCAGACGCATATACGTTAGACTGTGAACACATGAAAAAAGTAAACAATGAAATCGCAGAATAACACAGAGATAGGCTGAGAATTCAGATCTCTGGGTGCCTAGTCCAGTGCTTTATCCAGAATAAAAGTGGCTAAGATAAACAAATGGGTATCCAGAGCTTTCCACAGAAAGCTCTCTGGTAGGACTTGATTTTCTTTTACTATCTCAGTTAAACGTCAGTATTACCTTTTGAAAGCAGCACAGAAAAAGGCAACCATTTGACTTTTAGGAAATACATCTAGGGTTTCAAATATCCTTGGTTCAGAAAAAGCAGTTACTTCCTACCACGTAATCATGTCTTATCACTTCCATTAATTCTGGGGGCTTGTATTATTAGGTTTCAGAAAACTGTTTAACATGCTAATCATTGTATTTAAAATGTTGGATAAATGGCAAACATTCTATATATTCTATGCAATAAGAAATAACATTTTTCCACAGAGAAAATGAGAGGTATTATCTGAATTAAATGATCAAACCACAAAAGGCAATAGAGGTTAACTTTGCACAGTGTGTTTCCAATACCATTTGAAAGCTAACACAAGTTCAAAGGACCAACTTCAACCTGAAAATGTTCCCAAATACCCCATTCCCCAAATATATACACAAAGTTATTGAAATCAAAATAATTATTAATGCTGAAACTTTTTAAATGTAAGGATATTGATTCCTTAATAAATTAATAAGTACATAATAATAAAACATATTTAATAATGTTTGTTCAATAGAACCTAAGATTATTTAATTATTCTGTTATAGTTGAACAAGTAAGAAAACTAACACTTTTCTCAAAGTTGGTAGAATGATGAGACCAACACGGAGTAAAGTTTTACTATAGAAAGAATCTACAGAAAGTCACACTGTACTCTCTACTCTCTAAAGTTATGAATATGAGTTTTACTTCATTCCATCAGTAACTTAACCCATATTTATTTACCTCTATCTCTAAAATATAGTGGAAGGTGCTTGGAGGGTAAATGGATGACTCAAATACAAATATTTCCTTCAAGATACTTAGAGATTAATAGTAAAGATAGAAAATATATGTAAATTAAAATACCAGTATACTCGCGGAGGGGGGAGGCACTGCTATGTAAACAGCAACAAATCAATGGTAACAACTATGTTAGAATTCTGCCAGGACCTATCAGTTACTGAGTACAGAATGGGCTTCCTAATTGCTACTGAAGGGAAGAGGAAGTTTTTAGGGGAGAGGAAATTGTTACCTTTTTTTTTTTTTTTTTTAAAGAAACCTTTGTAGGGGAATAAAATTGAGAGCGAATGCAATAAAACTTACTTGACAGCAATACATTCAGGTAAGTAAGAGGGTGTCTGACAGCCTTGCCAAGGACTGGTAACTCTTGAGAATAACCATGGGTCAACTCTAATATAGGTCTGAGGGAAGACACCAGCGGTCTTTATTAAAACCCAGCATGTGATAATGGAAAAGGACTCTCTTCAGTGAGGGTCTCACTCAATGCTCAAGAACTATTTGGAGCTCTTGGTTAAGAATTATCTAGAAGGATTTCTTTTCTAGTACCCAAATATTCTTGACTGGACTGAGTATTCTGTCTTTTCAATGATTCTTCTACTTGGTAAAGGTATGTATGTGACTGAGGTAAGAACAGGGAGTAGACTCTTGATTGAACAAGGATTCCACAGTACCTCAAAGCAAGTCCAATATGGGTTGCTCTCGATTAGCAGCTTACTTGAGTTTGAGAAAGACCATCATCTTTACTGCCCTAAAGAGAAAACAGAAAGAAAAACAAACAAACAAGAACACACATGCCTCTTGGCATTCTAGGAACTGACCAAATGAATGACAGAAACCAGAAGTTTCAACAGACTGCTCTATTCTATCTGCCGTTCTTGGTCTAGACTCTCCCCTCAGGACCAAACTCTCTGGAAAGCCCTTCAGAGCAGATCAGAAACAGAATAAGGAATTCATTCATTACTTTAACTCTCTTTTTACCCCTTCATTTATTCTACAAGCATTTACTTGGCAGCAATTCCCAGAGAAAGTGGCCCTTCAGCTGACTTTTAAAGAATGTGTGAAAGGCAGCTGGATTTTGTAGTGAAGAATTTCATACAGGGTATGGTCATGTGAAATGCATGATAAGTTTAAGAGACCACAGGTAATCTTATATGTTTTGAACCACAGCCACGTTGTATGTATCGGGAGTTATGTATCAGGTTGCAGCAACAACCTGCATACGTACATACATAACATAACAGCTTGGGGCTTTACTGCTGTGTTACAGCGTGGGCTTTCTCTTGAAACTTAGAGACTCATTGAAAGATGTTAACAAGAGAGAGGCAGGAACAATCTTCCTTTTTTGAAAGAATTCCTCTAGAAAAGCCTGAACAATAACTAGTCCTCAATAAATAATTCTTGAATAAATTAATGAATGATGAGGGTCATAACTAATTCAATGACAAAGAGATAAAAAGACAATTATAAAGATAACAGAACAACACATTCTTTGAAACTTGAAAAAAGACTGAAGTGTGGCTTGAAAAAATGAGAGAAATCAAATACAGTAAGTCCCCTGCATATGAACGAGTTCCATTCCAAGAGCACGTTTGTAAGTCCAATTTGTTCGTATGTCCGACAAAGTTAGCCTAGGTACCCAACTAACACAATCGGCTACATGGTACTGTACTGTAGTAGGTTTATAATACTTTTCACACAAGTAATACATTAAAAACAAACACAAAAAATAAAGAAAACATTTTTAATCTTACAGTACAGTACCTTGAAAAGTACAGTAGTACAGTCCAACAGCTGGCATACAGGGGCTGGCACTGAGTGAACAGGCAAGAAGAGTTACTGACTGGAGGGGGGAGAGGAGGTGGGAGATGGTAGAGCTGAAGGATCGTCAGCAATAGGAGACAGAGGGGAAGGTGCAATTTCACTCATGCCTGATGTTGATGGAACAGGTTCTGGTTCCTTGCTGGATTCAATTCTATCTACCCTCTTGAAAAAACGATCCAGTGATGTCTGGGTAGTAGCTCTTTTTTTCTCATCATAGATGACACGTAACACTGGATTGCATTCTGAACGGCTGCTGCAACCTTCTTGTGCAGTTCTACATTCGGGTCCTGTGCCTCAAAAACTAACAGTGCCTCCGCAAAGAAAATCCCCTTGCCATTTCCTGCATCATGAATCTCTTTGGTTCTTCAGTTACTTCTTCTTCCTCTTTTCTCTCTTCGTCCTTTCTCTGGGCCTCCAGTTTCATCAGGTCTTCATTAGTAAACTCCTCATGTTGCACAGCAAAAAGTTCAATGAAGTCGTCCTCTTGCAGATCTAGCTTGAAATAAAGATACTGTACTACTGTACTCTATACAGTACTGTAAAGTACACAAAAGCACAACCACTTGTAGAGGATGCACGCACGTAACAACGTATGCCAGACACGTGAACTAACTTACGTGATTGGACATATGAACACACGTTCGCATCTTTGAAAGTTCGCAACTTGAAGGTTCGTATTTAGGGGACTTACTGTAAGTCTATGTGAAAAAAAAAAGAAACAAACCGTGGACTTACTGTTTAGGGCTTTTTAACCATACTCACCCATATGGACACATATGTGTGTAGTTTGGACACACAAATGCTGATGCTATGCATTTTTTGAAGCTACAGGGGGATCTTGGGTACTATAGGACCTATTTAATTTAGCCTAGATAGCCTTTCTACAACACCTTAGATGGATTTGACATTTAAATCATGTCCCCAAAATTTCTAGCAAAATTGGCATATTGTCCACGCAAAAACAGCTGCTTTGACTCAAACAGTTCATATAAAAAGCAGCAACACAAACTTAGTAATAGCAGTTAAAAAAAAAAAAGCCACAAACAACCCACAAATGGTAAGCAAGGCTCTGTCTATTTTTAACATTTGTTTTAATATCAATGGCAACACATTTTTAAACAAATAATATTCTTTTTTTCCCTAAATTATTTTCAAATGCAAATCTCTATAAACACTCTGAGGCAAGCCTTTGGGATCTTTCAACTTATAAACTCCAGCTGCCTTAAAAAAAAGTGATTTAATCTTACACTATTTGCCTGAACCTCTTCTGATTTTAAGATGTAATTATATTGGTCCAGAGTCATATTACAAAAGAAAAACTCCAAGAGGATTTTGGGAAAGGGAGATGAAATGTTTAAAATTATTTTTTTAGTTCATTTGGAGGACGGCTATATAGACTGAAACTGTCATAACATTAAACTCTGAACAAGTAATCTCACAGAAAAAAAATTCCTACTGTAAATCATTTTTAGTTTTGGAGGACATGGGAATGGAATATCTTCAGTTATTTATTAAACTGTTTTTTAAACATTTTACCTAGATATCAAATGTTGCATTCCTATATTTTATATGGCCAGGTTTTATCTAGTGTAGTAGAGAATGCTAAGCATGTATATAGAGAAATTTCAACCAACATTTGGTTAGATAGAAATTTATTACTTACTGATAGATTATCAGACTCCTCAATCACCTTCCTTGTAATACTTTGCATTGTTTAAAACTTTTTATTGTGAAATAATTTCAGAATTACAGAAAAATTGCAGACATAGTACAAGAAGATCTTTTATACCCTTCAACCTGTTTCACCTTATGCTAAAATCTTATATAACCATATCACAATTATTAAGAAAAGGAAATTAATGTTAATACAAATCTTATTCAAATTTCACTAATTTTCCACTGATGTTCCTTTACTGTTCCAGTATCCCATACTGTGTTTAGCTGTAAACATCATCAATAATATCAGTATACATCATGTATCCCTTGATATGATGTACTGCAAAGGACACCATACCATTTTTGTGCTTTTTTTTTTCTTTTGAGAAAAATGCATAAGCTCAATCCAGTCAGAAGAATACATCATTCTTACCCAAATTGAGGGACATGTGAAAAAAATAACTCTTCAGTGCTCTTCAGAAGCAACAAGGTCATGAAATACAGACTTTTATGCCAGTTGCTTTATAATATTCTCTCTCCTAACTTCCCTAAAAGTCTGAGAGTTATAACTATCTCTGTGTTGCAGTTTGAAAAACTGAGGTCAAAAGAGGTTAACTTCATTCCTGAAGTACAAAGCTAATAAGAGGTAAAGCCACAATTAGCAACCAGGTCTATAAGATTCCTAAACCACTGACTTTTAAATTATATCAAGCTATTCTTTGAGACAATATTTTATTGAAATTCTATTTAAATAATAATAAAACAATACCCCACACTTTATATTATAAAAATTTTATTTTTCAGTGATTCTAGTAAATTTGGGGAAGTTGTCTATTTGCCTGGTAGCTGTGAATAAAACAAATGTATTTCAACAGCCAGCCTTGAAGGAAACTGACCAGTTTTCATAGTTATAAATTTTCCAGCTTCCTCATCTGGAATGGTGATACAATCCTTTATTATCTAAATTCTTCTGTTGTACAAATTCTATTGATGTAACTACTTGAGATCAGCTACTAAATCTGCTTGGGGACAGGCTGACCAATTGCCAATACCACTGAAGCCCTGGTCATTCTTTTGTCTAAGAAGTGCTGTGTTCCTGAATTCAAATAAACTCTTCTACTGCATGATTATGAAGTTTTATTTACAGTGAATTGCCTCAAAAATTTACATTCTAAAAAATAACCTAAATTTTGAAAAAAAATCAATGAGAGGGTAGACGCACAGAAAGAGAAACTAGAAATAAGAGTATTTACAATCAATTCTTATTCCTAAAGCAAATTATTATTCATTTACCCTAATCCAGTGTTAGACCCATGATCATATTTATTTAATTAATAAACTTTATTTTTAGAGTAGTTTTAGGTTCATAGCAAAATTAAGTGGAATATATACAGATTTCCCCCACACATGCAAGCCTCCCCAACTATGATGGTATATTTCTTACAATCAGTGAACCTACATCAATACATCATTATTACCTAAAGTCCATACCTTATATTAGGGTTCATTCTTGGTGTCATACATCCTATATGTTTGAACCAATGCTTAATGAAATGTATCCACCACTGTAGTACAGGACAGCATAGTTTCACCATCCTAAAAATTCTGTGCTATGCCTGTTCGTTCTTCCCCCAACCACTAATAACCACGAATTTTTACTATCTTTGCTGTTTTGCCCTTCAGAATGTAATACAGTTGGAATTATACAATACATAGCTTTTTAAGATTGGCTTCGTTCACTTAGTAATATGCATTCCAGGTTTCTCCATGTCTTTTCATGACTTGATAGCTCATTTCTTTTTAGCACTGAAAAATATTCTATTGTCTGGAGGTACCACAGTTTATTTATCCACTCTCCTACTGTAGGACACCTTGGTTACTTCTAAGTTTTGGCAATTATGAATAAAGCTGCTATAAATGTCTGTGTGCAGGCTTTTGTGTGGACATAAGTTTTCAATTCATTTTGGGTAAATACCAGGGAGCAGTATTCCTGAGTCATACAATAAGAGCATGTTTAGTTTTGTAAGAAATTGCCAAAGTGTCTTCCAAGGTGACTGTACCACCCATGATCATATTTTAAAATAACAAAAGCTCTCTATGATAATTATTTTCTCATTTTTAAGATAATCCAAAAACTCACTATAAATGTATGGGTTGTTTTCATTTAAAACATATAAACACCCAGCTCCACTCAAAATCAATTGGCTCAGAATCTTTAAAGGGTGACATCTAGGAACTGATGTATATTTTAGAAGTTCCTTGATTCTATTAGGCAGCCAGGATTGAGAATCCTCGATGTTTATTATCTGGGCAGCCACCTAATCATCCCACAGCACTACATGAATGCAGTGCTGTCATTGCATTTGTATTTATACTTATATTTGTGACAAATGATCTATTAACATGATGATATTTAACTTTTCATGCATTGGTAAGTATAACTGGCTATCATTAAGCTGCTCTGTTCTATTATAAAAATGACAATTGCATAAAGGCAGCCATTTACTCATGTTGAATTATTTTTCCAGTTGTAAAAACAAAACTCCTTTTGCGCTAGTCATTCACAACTAAAAAATATTTTCATGGAAACCACACTGTAGTTTAACAAGTGACTTTTTAAAAAAATTAGACTTGTAATCACAAGAACAGCACAAAGTAAATATATTGCTCTTTAACTGTTCCTGGCAACTGAGAAAGAAACAGAGAAAGCTTTAACGTGAAAATGAAGAAATTTTGGCAAGTGAAGTCCAAATGACCTTTTGAACATGCTGTATCAACAATATTTCACAATATATGAAAGTGGAGGAGAACTAAATCATCGAACATCTCATGGTTATACAGGCATCTCCATCTAAAAAGATCTTGTTTGTTAGCAGTTAGTACTATCTAACTTGAATGTAACCTATCTATATACTAATTTGTAATAATTTGTATACAACAAAGATACTAGCAGGGATACTACGGCATGTTCCTTCCTGTGCCATCAGGAATTCTCTGATGACCACCGTTAGCTCACAGACTCCCCAATGGCCTCGAAAACACTTCCTTAAGCTCCCAGCAGTCTAGAATGCCCAACCAAACTTCCTTCTGTCCTTCCTTCACAAAGGGTCAGACTTCTATCAAACTTCCTGGCTCTCTCCCCATTCCTTCTCACAGGTGTTTCTCTTAAAATTCTTTCATGTTCATCTTGGCTTCTGCTCCTGAGAGGACCCAGACTAACACATGAGCCAAAAAAAACACAAAACACAGCTTGATGGTTGAAAATGAAGATTTTTTTTTCCTTCAGCAGACATCATTTATCATATTAATTTGACGACAATTTTAATAGCAGGCTGTTGATTTTCTTTATTTATAAGTAAAAATGTTTTTAAACTCTCTTATATCACTACTAAAAATAAGGAAGGGTTTTGTTTTTCCTTTAAAACTGGTGTGTATGCCATTCAAGTCTGCAAAGCTGCCCTAATGAAACATTAACTTGCTACAATTCTCTGTAGCTGAGGGGGCTAGAGGGAATAAACTTCCATAAGTTTATCAAACTGACTTCAAGCAAATTGTTTTCCAGTTCAGCTACGTTACCTCTAGAGACAAAGCCATGGATCGTGCTGAATTCTCTCTCTGAGTATTATTCTGAGCTGTGCACGCTCATCACTACTAGGAAACAAAATCACTATCAACTGCTAATGTGTGGTTTTACTAAATGCATCAACTCCACCCAGTCTTTCTCATTCACCACAACCCAGTTTTTAAACACTGCTCAGATTCCTGCCTCAACCATTTGTGCCCATTTTGGCTGCCTTCTCCAACAATTTCGGAGAGCCTAGAGGCCAATAAACAAGTAAACTTGGACAGCCACAAACCACAGTGCCTCAGATCTAAACTACTGAGTTTGCTTACTTCGCATACCTCAAGCTGGGGCAAATCCATTCGCTAGCGTAGCTGGAGGCCTCCCAATAACCTCCTGAGAATGCTGGGGAGGGACCACATGAGCATATGTAAAAATCATAGCCTCCCTTATTCAAGGATCCTGCAGTGGACATTAGGCAAAGTTTCTCTTATTGCTCCAGAGCTCTATTATCATTGCTACCATCCTTAAAATTTCTGCAATACCTTTGGGAGCTAACCCACTTTTCATTTTCTAGGACAACTGGGGGTGGGGAGATGGATAAAAGGAAACACACAAGATTCTTGGCATTTCTCTCCCTGTTACTTACTTTTAAAGCAAGGCTTTCAACAAACAAGTGAATAGAAGCAGAAATGCAGACATGGTTTCAGTCTTCTCCATCACTGAATAACTCTGATCATTGTGGAATGTGCCATTAGGGGACCAGGCGCTTTCAATCTTTACATGCTACAGAATCACCTGGGGAGCAGAGGGTGACGATTTGCACAACTAGAGAGCAGTATCACAACCAGGAGATTGGCATTGGTTCAACCCACATCCCAGACCAATTTAAAGAGAATCTCTGGGGGGTAGTATCCAAGCATCTGTCACCCCAGGTGACTCAAATTTTCATCCACCTTTAAGGTCCATTACCCTAGGTCGAAGACATTTGTTCTCAAACTTTATCAAGCATCAAAATCATCTGGACACTTTTAATACAAAGATTGCTGGGACTTATCCCCCATTTCTGAGTAACAATCTAGGTAAAGAATTTCGCATTTCTAACATGCACGCAGGATATACTGATGCTGCTGAAACCCTACACTCTAGGAAATTGTTTCCCAGAAGGTCCACTTAAGCACACTTCTGCTTACATTTTATTGGCAATGACTGTCACCTGGACATCACTAGCAGCCACCAGAATATTAAATATTTTCATTGAGCACAGTACTTCCCCAAACAACATCAGAGTTATCTTAAAAAAGAAGGGGAGAATAGATATCTGGGAGGTGAGTACTTCCTAAAAAAATTAATGTCATATGAACATAAAAATGATATTGTTTTGTGTATTTTGTGGCACACTGGAATAACTGAACATTTATGGAGCCTGGATGGCGGCCAGCATCTACTGGTACAGGCTCTTCAGCCATCCAGGCTCTGTCCATCCACAAGGGGATCTGAGTTCTGTCCATGCAGATAGATGATGAAGCTCTGGATTGACAACTGGAAATGTCTGCTACAAAAATGTACCAAGGTGAACCACTATACCCTAATTTGTATGACCAGTCCATCCTTTAAAAGAAAAAAAGGTTCATATTCAGCAACTTTAGCAAATGTCAATTTATGTGGGAGCCGGTATGAAAAAGTTAACTCCTAATGGCTGAGCTGCCTCTTCTCTCAGCAAACTTCATTTCAGAGGGTCACTAGTGAATTGTCTACAAACATATTGGCTATGTTAGCACTTTGATCTGACCTAACTGCAATCATTCTTTCCTATATACCATTTCCTTCAGATTTTTTTTTCTGTGAAGAGATCTCACACAATTCCCAGCTCACACCATGTGGCATTAGAGTTTTAGAATCACTGCCCGTAGATTAGCTGAGTGACTGACCAAGGGAACACATACCAGTATAAAGCATTCTAATACCCCTAATTCTCCTCTTCCCTTCTGCACACTGTGCCCATTTGGAATGATTGCAATGTTTCCCATTTTTGTAATGGTTGAATCTGAAAGGGAAGTGGGCCCTGAAATACCTTAGCGCAGAGCAATTTTAAAAGATTTGAAAGCTTTCCCCTTCAAGCCACAAAATGTTCTGAAAGCTTCTGATCACTTGACTCTATCCTATCCCACATAGATCTGACCAAGCTGCCATTCCATCAGCCCCCATATACACTGAAGAATATCTGTCTTTAATCATTAAGACGTTCCCTATTGCTTCAAACGACTCTACTGCTCCTGTAAAAGCTTAAATTATTTTCACTTGAGAAGGTCCAGGCCTGTGAGTTCCTTTGCCAAAAGAATGGGGTCCATCAGTAAAAATTACATAAAAGCAATGGTTTGCATTCAAAATATGTCTGATTGTATATAAATAAAATATAAAGACCTCCTATGTATATTGGTCTCCTTTGTTGGGAAAAAAAAGAGCCATAGTAGTTGCCATAATCTTTATGACATTATTGCTGTTACTCGCTCAGTGACAGTAGAAGGCTCATTGCTGGGATGACAGAATCACAAAGCCACACACTCAACACCCTTTGGTCTGTGGCTACCGCTGCAATTTCCAAGGTCTATCATAGGGTGAAGTGCTATGCCTTTGTTTCTCAGGCTGCTTAAATCTTTGCCCAAAATTCGCCACCCTGGCTCTAACTGCCATCTACTGAGAGGGCTCCTCCAACTTCTCTGGGCTTTTATAGGGTAACAGGAGCTTTTTAGTAAATGTACTCATAATCAAGGATTAGCAGATTCTGTATTAGCTAGGATTGTTAGATCTCCATGACCACACAAAGTTTAAAAGCATATACTCATGTCATCATTCTCTTCCTAATTTCATAAAAGTGAAGTTACAATGTTTTGTTGTTCATGAATCAGCCTAATTCCTTTCACACACACTGGCATATCAGTTCTTTTACCTAATAATTGATAAAGAAAACATCACACTACTTCAATTAGAATTAGTTCGAGTTCGTTCATCCAATAGCCACTCAGCAAGTATTTATTGCGTGTCCACTGCATGTAGACTCTGCCTCATGTAGCGGGTACAGCAGTGAATGAAAGAGTCACAGTTCCAGTACTCAACAAGCTCACATTTATCTAGTAAATTGATTTATAAAGTGCATATTTAATCATCTATGTTTCTCACTGAGGCTCTTGCTATTATGGAATGAATTTATTTCTGGCAGTTTTCTAACTGTGGTGGGGAAAAGCAAGCAAGTGAAAAGAATCTTTCCCTAGCATTCTGAGGGTCAAAAGACTCTTGTTTTGAGTCTTCTTTACTTTAGCCTCATTACTCTCCTTTAATTTCTGATCCTTGGTCCTCAATTCAACAACAGGAAGTTAGTCAATTCATCCCCTATTTCTGTCTATCCCCTCACTAGATGGTGAGCTCCGTTCTTAAGCACAGAGAAATGATGTCTCACGCATTGTCCCTTCCCATCCCTGACACTCCTCTCTTCTCACACAGCACATACAGGAGTCCCCATCACTGTGAGTGTCTAAGACATGCTGGATGAATAGACAGATAGATGGATGAGTGGGTGGATGCCCAGCTGTGCCCCGGGAGGGTGTCTAGTGGACCTGGTACTTTATTGAAGTGACTACCACAGCTTACTTAGTCCACATGGCTTCCTCGTAAGTCCAAACTTATTTCTTCAGGTTTTGAAGGATTCTGTCAAAGCAGAGTACTCAGGCTCTGTGCCAGGTTACAGGGAAGGGAGGTCATATTTTGCCATGAAAAAGAAACTCTTCACAGAATCTGGAAGGCAACTCAAGAGAACATCCAGTTCAATCCCATGATTTATAGATGAGAAAAGGAACCATGAAAGGTGAAATGTTCTACCTGAGATTATGTTGCTGGTTAGACACAAAGCAATGACTAGAACCCAGGCTTCTTCACTTGAAGCCCAGGGATCTTCCTAGTGCACAGTATGGACCACATCTGTAAACAAGACAAAGTGAGGCAACCTCACAATTGTCTTCAACAACTCGCTATAGACATGAATGCACAGATGGTTCACCATGACTCCTGGATGCCAGCCAAAGGTCTGGGCGGAAGGACAGGGCACCCTGAGTTTATATTTGCTTAAAAGGCTACAGTATGTTTACCCAGAATGTGTGGCACAGGGTGCATCTTTCTATCAGTCTTGGTTATGCAGCTGAGACTGAAATTCTGTGTGGCCATGTCCTCGGTATTTGTGTTTAGTGCCCACCCATAGAAAATTTTTAAAAACAGAACAAAATAACAACCCTAAGAAAAACTTGAGGTTTGGGAGAATCAAGATGTTCCTGAAACCATGCCAGATATTCCTTAATTAAAAAATAAGCACAAGTTTTAACACAGTGGGGCACTTGAAATAAAGAGAGCAATGGTACAGATTATTGCTTATGTTAATGAATGGCATTCCTTTTATTATCTAAGTTGATAGTGAGGTTGTATTTTTTTGTTGTTGTTGTTCACTCAACATGTATCACCCACAGATGGAGTAGTCTGTATGATTTGAGAGACAAATAGGAAACTCTGCCGGCCTACAAACTAACTTACTGCAGCATAAGAAAATAACTCCCTTGTGCTTAACAGGCTGACCTTAAAAGTGCAAATAATTTGGAAGAGTTATGTCATAAAATTGCATAATTGTACCATCAGAGTTTATAGCTTAGTGAACACACCTTTAGTGAGATGACACAAAACAAAATTGCCAATTCTCTCATTGGTAGAGTGGGCTTCTTCTTGTTCTGGGCCTGCCTGACATCCCCAGATCAGCGAGTTCCATATTGTGTATGCAATATGTTACAACACACTCTTTCTTTTCCCAGATAACTCTTAAAATGCTTCCAGTTATAAGTAAAAGGATGATATCTAACTCAAACTGGCTTCTTGCCTCTGTATTCATCTCAGAATATGTTCTTTGTAACTGAAAGGTGAAAAGAGCAACCAAGCGTCTTGCCCCCTGTTCTATCCCTGAACAAAGTCATAAGTGGACTCTTATTGGACCAAATTCCAATACATGACCTTCCCTAAACCAATTACTGTGGGCCTGGAGGATGGACTGTTCTGATCGGCTAGAACCGATTGTGGCCAACAACTAGAACTGAGGTGATATAACAGCATGGAGGCAGAGATGGATGTCTGCTGCCATGAGCACCACAGAGTGCACTATACTCTGTGCTGTAAAGAGACAGGAGTTACCATGGTGGATGGGGGAATAGGAGAAAAGATAATCAGTTCAGAACATGGGGCAGTGCCTGAAGAGGATGGATACAGCTGGATCCAAAATGGGGGTTCTGGGGACTTGCCTGGTGGTCCGGTGGCTAAGACTTCGTGCTCCCAATGAGAGGGCCCAGGTTCGATCCCTGGTCAGGGAACTAGATCCCACATGTGGCAACTAAGAGTTTGCATGCCGCAACTAAAGATCCCGCATGCTGCTGCTAAAGATCCCACACAAGCAACGAAGATCCCGTGTGTCACAACTAAGACCCAGCACAGCCAAATAAATAAATATATAAATAAATATTTTTTAAATAAATAAAATGGGAGTTCTGTAGTGCCACATTAATGTATCTCTCAGTGGCAGAAGAAGGGTAAATAGTTGCTTTTAGTTGAGAGAGTTTCAGAAAGAGGGTTGACGAGGGCATGCATTTTCTTAGGGCACAAATGCAGTAATTTACAGATACGTTCTGCAAATTTCTTGCTCGAAGTTATCAATAGTGGATGACAAGTAGCAAAACATTCACATTCTCCTTCCTGCTTTCTTTCCATATGACCACAGCTCAAACTGAATAGGAATAGGATTCTACAGGGTATTCACAATATGCTGGGTGGGAAAAAAACATAAAGAAAAAGAATTAAGTTCTTTTCAACCTATTGACTTTACTCTAATGCCTATTTTACTCTTCAAATATAACCCTTTAAGATCATAGTCATAATTTTCTTTAAAATTAGATGATCACTTGTTTGTTTTGTATCCAAAATCTTTAGAGGTTGAGCTTAAAAATTATTGCTTCTTTTCTTTCTTTTTGTCTTGTAAGGTGATCGTGTATCCTCCCTTCCCAAGTCTCTCTGCAGTGGATCTCAATATACCATAACGTGGTAGCATTTTTATGAGGCTAATTCAGTGTAATAAATGCTGCAGATGGAAATTAGCAGCACAAAATAGTAACAAGTGCAGTGCATTTGGAAAATGTAAAAGCTAGAATTCCACCATTAACCGTGAACTTTGGTCAAGTCATTCATTTCTCAGGGCTTCAGCAGTGGTTTCTTTCTAAGATGAGGTAAGAATAATATCTTACCTGTCTAAAAGAGAAGTAGTAGACAAGATGATCTCTTGATTCCCCCTTAGAATGAAAATATCTATTATTCTTCGGAAAAGTCAACAAATGACACTTGCGAATGATATGGTAATAATCCTATGATATTTCGAAATGTTAGTATTAACATAAGTGGGCTATTGGTGTATTCATTGACGGTAAACAAATACGACAGCAAGGTAAGCTAGCAAAAGGGCAGCTTTCATTTTGAGATTTTGTGTTCTGTGTCTCAATCAATCATTCTTCAGTTTGGAGATCAGTTTTAGTTGTAACTTTTTTGTGATATGTCAGTATATAAGATAAAAAATGTAGTTGTTACCAGGACCAAAAACTTACACCAAACTGATAACTTCTCCACTACTCTATAAATGCACTGAATATTTAAAATTAATATATTAGAGGGCATTGCTATCAGCTTGATTACTCTTCCTAGAAAACTGCTTTTATATTTAACTGTTTCCTTCATAGTCCTAAAACATGTTTTCAGTGTTAGGACCTATTGTAGTAACCATAGTTTCAAGCAGATTTTTAAAAAACTAATTGAATGGAAAGCCATTTATTGGAGAAGGGTTGAGGGCAAGGGAACTAAACAAGTGTGTTTCATAAAGTTGCAGGGATTCAGCTAGTGAGACTTGTGGATTGCATTACATGGCTACCACTAATTAAATCAGTGCCTGCACTAAAAGCTAATTTATAACACATGTATATGTAGATAAACATTCATTCATGTATGAGTGCATTATTTCTATACACTGAATACTCATTATGTGCCAGGCACTGTGCTAGGAACTGGTTACAAAAGAATGAGTGAACAGAGCTTCATGGAGCCATGAGCAAATGTCAATGACAGTACAAAGAAGGATGTGAGTACTCTGCCTAGAGAAGCCTGAAAGACTTCACAGACTTGGGTGGGCATCTTCCATACATCTATGCTAGCTAAGTGCGTGACATTTCCCAGGAAACAGTGCAGAGCTGGAGGATAAGAAAACAGAGTGCAGAATACAGGGGATAACCTACTTTTAAGTAGCTAGTGGAAGAAAAGTGTTAGGAAAAAATTAGTGAAAAAAATACATTCAGAGAGGTACAAAAAGAATCAGGAGGCAGCACTGCTCAGTGACCAGGATGGACAGAATTTCAGGAAACTGGTCAACTTGTAGGAAAGTCCAGTAGGATAATGTCATAGAACAGTCCTCAGGGATTAGCACTCAGGTGGGCATTGGTGACGTCTGGGGACAGCTTCCACAGCACAGCTATTTCACTGAATGCCATTCTGGGAAGCTCTCAGGAAGAGCTCACATTGAGGTCATCAAAATATTTTCAAAAATTGTAGTACTCAATGTCCCACCACCAGCTGACCCTATCTGTCTCTCTGTGTCATAGGGTCTTGACTGTTTGCACTAGTCAGTGGAACAACATCTATGATACACAGTATCTTCCTTTTCACCTTTCAACTCAATTTTTTCCTTTTCTTATAAGATACTGAAGGACACTTCTGTTCCCTGACAAGGCCTCCCGAGACTGCTCTTCATCTTCAGAGGAAGGAAACAGATTGTATTGATATACGTGTCTATTTCTTCATAGGCTTGCGTGGTTGGTAGTTTGTACCCTCTCTTCTCTCATTTTCATCAACCTGTGAAAAGACAACTAAAACTACTGCTCACAATGAGAACAAAGATAGCTTTGCTCCCCGTTCCCTGCCAAGGAATGAGCTTTGGTGGAGGCTGAAAGAAAATCACTGGCTGCGTCAGCCACATCTTCAGCTGCTCTAACTAAGAGACTCCACATTAAATCAACAGCTTGAAGAAGGTCGAAGTTTATTTTTCTCACAATAACCAAAGGAAAAAGTTCTAGGTGGAGAGTAGGTCTGTTCTGCACAGTCAGTTAGGGTCCCAGGTCTGTTCCTCTTTGCATGAGCAAGAATGTTTGGTAAAGCTGAGTCTCAAGCATGTCCAGATTCCAATTCATGGGGAGGGGAATGGGCATGCAAGGTATTAGAGAGCAGGTTTGTAAAATGAAACATCATACTGAATCTGAATCAATCACCTAAAACTTAGTCATATGACAGACAGCAGCAAGGAGTATCCCAAGCTGGGCTACTACATTCCAGCTACAATTCCATCAACATGGAAGAGGAGAAGAATGGATTTGTGGAGGTAGCAATCAACTGCTAAGAAACAAGGGCAGAATAGATTCTCATGGGCAATTATCAACCTCTGCCAAAGTATGTTGCTTTCCCTTTATAGTTTACATTCTTATTGGAGAAGCACGCAAGGTTAATAGGTAGTTATAAACAGTCTGTTAAAGGCTATGACAGCTGTAAACACAACAAGGATGTTAAGAACAAAGTAACGAATCCAACTTGGCCTTTGGGGATCTGGAAGGCTTCTAAGACGAGGCATTTATATATAAAAAAGAGAATCCTGAAGGATAAGTAATAGTTATTCTAATTAGGGGGTGGGGCATTGTCAAGGGTTTTAGGAAAACAACTCAGCCTGAAGACAAGTCATGGTGAGCACTATGGGAAAAACACAAAGAGCATCACATGACTAATATATAACATTTTATTTAAAGAAGGAATTGCTGGACTATAGACAGCACGGGGGAGATGGTGTCAGATGAGATTGAGAAGCTAGATTACAAGGGATGTTATAGTACCTGTAACCTTATAACCAGGCAATCAAGATTTCACTTGAAACACTATGGGGAGACATAATAATAGGCCAGACAGCCTCAATCCCTGAAGGAAGGGAACACAGTTTCTTTCTTTTACCTCCAAACTATGCTATCATTCTTCAGGTCTCCTACCCTCATTAGCCTCAGGTTACACTGCACACAGGTAAATCATCTTATGCTCATTTGGCCCATAAGAGAGGAAATCTCCATATTTTCTCATTTATAGCTCTACACTTATCCCTGTTGAAGAAGAACCCACATAATTTGATTCGAAGTAGGGGAAGAAATAAATCCAGTTCTGCTGGACTTCACTTTGAATGATGATAATCACATAATAGCTCAGTAAAGTGTATTCTTTTTGTTACAACCATACGAAGTTGATATTCATAATCTGAGTAGTAAGCATCCTTTGTATATACCCTTGCTTCTGGCTGCATTCTCATAAAACCTATTTTAATGCGTTTCCTCAGGGCTATAGGCAAACAATACAACCCCTGCTTTTGATAGGACTATGAAAGCGGGAAGAAATTATGCTGCATAAAACCAGAGGGCAAAGTGAAAAGCAGTAGAATGAAAATAAATACTCGGTTGTATAACCATCAAGGTGTTTTTGCTTTGTTGCGTTATCTTTTAATCTTTGACTTATCTATTTAAAGAAGAGGGCTGCCGTATTAGACTGGCTTATTCTCTCATTATTTTTATTAAAGCACAATATATTTTCCATTTTTATCCTTCTTTACACCTACTGCTATAGGGAATGTTGAAGGTAACCTTGAATTCTGTTTTGTCCTTTAAGGAGAGATAGTTAACTTCCTGTGGAGGTTTTGTAAGGGAGAATAACAAAGTTTGCTCTGGTTGCTTGAGCAGTTGTAACAAATGCACACGTAGGTGACACTACACCTCGCTATACCTAACTCACATAAGCCCCTTACACATCCCATCCTCTGGAACACCCCTCCCTTCCCTCTGCTTGCTGCCTGGGCTTCCGTCTCATCAGGTAGCAGCCTTTTGAGCCGTAAGTCACTCCTTTGAGCTTTCTGACCTTGTGCCATTCTCAGTCACACCTGGACCTAGTTCAGGTCCAGAGTGAGGTGTTACACTTGGGTCTCCCTAGGTACCCTAAACTCAACATCTTCAGAATGGACCACATCCTTCCATCCACCACTTCCACCAAACAACCAATCCTGCTTCTCATTGGCTACCATATTCATTAAGTCTAAGATATCCAACCTTCTCATTTAAAAAATTTTGTAGTCAGAATCTGCCTGACCATGGATGGCATCTTAAAAATACTGCTGCAGGGCAGAAGTCTTAATAAAGTTGACCTTTGAATAGAAGAATTTAGAACCATCCTAAATGGTCATATTGTTGAAGAATCTTAACTGGCATAATATCTCTGTATATGAAGTAGATACATTCCTCAAAAACTGACTCTAGACTAAACTTTAGGATAATATACTCCTGTTACCTGCTAATTTATCTGACAAAAATAAAGTCACATTCAATAATAAGTCAAAGTCATTCTAAGTATATTTCTAATGCAAAACCAATTTTAAAATTAAATGTTAACATCCCAGGAAAAGTCAGAAGATAAAAATACTAAAACTAAAAATATGATGATCAGCAGACGAGGAGGTGGAAGTAACACATCATAATCTTTCGTGATTTGACTTTAGTTTTCCACCTGCTTACAAACCTCATTTACACTTCCAATTTTAGTAATTATTTTGCATTCTTATTTTTCACTGTCTGCTATCATTGCCATTTGGCTTTCCTCAGACTAGTTTGACCTCAGTCAATCAATCAATCATTCAATGTCTTTTAAAAAATCTCAACAGCTAAACAGGGCATTACACAAGAGGCCCAAATAGATCCAAGAAACTCTAATTACTCCTACGCTCAAGATGTATTTTAGAGTCTTTGAGAGATAAGTTATAAACACATTCACATTTAGCATCCCAGCCCACACATGCAAATGCTCAATAAATGTCTATTTCATAATAGAAATTTTATTAGTAGATAATGACAGCAATAAATTAATGCTAACAATAAAATACATCATATGATAATGTCTCATGAGCAGTGCAGATCTCAAGAACTGTTGGCTTTCGTAAGAGGGAGAGATGTCTGTAGGCTGACCTTATCTGAGGTTACCTGGGCTTGAAGGTGAAGCGCTATGATAGCCTAAATGGTGTCTCTTTGCTCATTTGGAAAAGGCAACCCTTCCGGTAGGCAGATGCAACCCTAGACTGTCTGGCTTGCCAAACAAAGCATAGGCTGGATTTTAGCTCCTTTCCCACACACTGGTCCAGATGATCTTGTTCAGTAAGCATCCTGAACAACTATAAACGGCAGCTCTGGGAAGAGGGGAATGTGTGCCTGAGAAGACACTTAATACTGTTCCTTGATTAAAAATTTGCCTTTCCAAATTCCTCTTCCGTTTCTGCAATGGGGCATAATCCTTACGTGTTTAAAATGTTAGTCTCTTCATGCTTGGATCTATCTCACTCATGACCCAGAAAAATGCTTTATATGTTATTTCCACTTGGAAGTCATGTTTTGCCCCCCACTTTCTGCCTATTTAACCTACAAAGTCATTGTTGTCTCTCCAGGGAGAATATAAAATTAGAGTAAGATATGTCTTAAAGCATGCACTTCATATCCAATAATTCACTATCTGCACAGGTATTCATTATTATCTCCTTTAATCTTTTCAGCCACCTGTGAGGTAAGTGTGACCAGGTGCTCCATTTTACAAAAGAGGAAGTTGAGAACCTGGGAGTTTCTGTGACTGTTCAGACTCCTGTAGGAGGAAAAGGGGACTGGACATGAGCCCTAAGGTTCTGAATCCAAATTCCTGAAGGTTAAGTCCATGAGAATAGACCCTTCGTCTGTCTGCTTTACTTTTGAATTCGTATGTCCTGAAATATTTATCAAATTCATATTTAATAAAAATGCAATGCATTCAACACCTAGCTTTTAGTCCCTACTATCTGGCAGTTATCATTTTAGACACTAGGGATATAGCTGTAAGCAACACCAATAAAAATCCTTAACCCTCCAGTAGGGAAGATAATAAATAAATTAGCAAGTAACTTGTCTGGCATGCCGGACGTTGACAGATGTTAAGGTGATAAATCAGAAAAGAGGGAAAGTGAATGTGGCTGCATTGGGTCTTTGTTGCTCCGCGCAGGCTTTCTCTAGTTGCGGCCAGCGGGGGCTACTTTTCGTTGCGGTGCGTGGGCTTCTCATTGTGGTGGCTTCTCTTGTTGTGGAGCATGGGCTTCAGGCATGTGGGCTTCAGTAGTTGTGGCACGTGGGCTCAGTTGTTGTGGCTCGCGGGCTGTAGAGCACAGGCTCAGTAGTTGTGGCACACGGGCTTAGCTGCTCTGCGGCATGTGGGATCTTCCCGGACGAGGGCTTGGACCCATATCCCCTGCACTGGCAGGTGTATTCTTAACCACTGCGCCACCAGGGAAGTCCATTTGTATTATAAGCCTTTAATGCTCTAAATTTCCCTTTCACTACTACTTTAGCTGCATCTTACAAAATTGTAGTATTTTCATTTTAATTCAGTTTGCAATATTTTACAATTTCCCTTGAGTTTTTTTTCACCCTTGGATTATTCTGAAGTGTATTATTTAATTTTCATGTGTTTGGAGATTTCCCTGGTAACTTTGTTATTGTTTTAATTCCATTAGAATCTGAGAACATAGTTGGTATGATTTAAATTTCTTTTACATTTCTTAAGTTTTATTTTGTGACATAAGTTATGTTCTATGTTGGTGTATGCTCCACATATGCACTTAAAGAATATGTATTCTGATATTTTTGAGTAGTGTCTGTAAATGTCAATTATATACAGTAGGTTGATGGTGTTGTTCAATTCTTCTCTATTCTTGCTGATTTTTTGTCTACTGGTTCTATTACTGAGAAAGGAGTGTTGAAACCTCTAACCATAGTTGTGGGTTTGTCTATTCCTCCTTTCAGTTTTGTCAGTTTTGGCTTCATGCATTTTGAGGGTCTCAGGTGCAAACACATTTGGAATTGTTTTGTCTCCCTAGAGAACTGATTCTTTAAGTATTACATAATATCTCCCTTTGTCTGGAGGACACGGTGAGAGTACAAATGTAACCAGTGACAACCTCACCAGTGCTCTTAAAGCCATAGCTCTACCCAGCAAAGAGGAAAATTCACTTTTCTTGGAGTTTTGGTTCTTGGGGTTTCCTGTAACTGTCACTGCCATTTCTGACACACATAATGGAAGAAAGGAAAAAAAAGAAGTGGGTTTCTTCACTATGAGAGGAATCTTCTTTTCCATTTCTTAAGCCACAGCTAAAGGGCTTTCCTAGCTCTCTCTGCACCATTGTTAACTTCTGGTTTTCCAGTTGATTTATCTTTAGGGCAGAAGATACCAGAGTAACAAAAATTGGTAAATTCACCAATTTGGTGGTCCTTCAAATTCTGGCATTCTTCCCCATCTGCCCGCTGCTATTTACTTTTCACAGTGCTCAGATAACTCTTCCATGCATTTTGTCTATGTTTTATAGTTGTACTCAGTAGGTTGACAGGAAAAAGTGTGCTTACTCCATCTTACCTGGAACCAGAGCCCTATGTGTTTCCTTTACAATTATATAATTAGTCCTGGAAGGCAAGACCAATGGGTTATTCCCTTTTTATTCCCCTGGTATCTAGACTAGCTCCTGACACACAGTAGTGTTCCCTGTAATATGTGTTGAATAAAAATTAATATTTCATTAATGGTAAATGATATATAGTCTAGAATATCAGGCAAATGCCAACTCAAATTAAGTTTTCTTTGTAAAATTATGATTTCTTTGAAAACTCTCCAAACCAGCCAACAAATGCATTTATTTATTCAAAATGTAAAATAACTCCTCTTACCTAATGAAAAGGAGAATGGGCAGACTTCCCACAATCTTGGAAGATTATATGGGAGTCTAAATATGTAAGGTTGAATCTAAGAACTAACTAACATGATTTTGAATGCATAGAGCAGTGGTTTTGTCAGAAAGGGGGAAAAAGTATTATACCAGAAAAGAAAGAGATAGCTGATATCACTGGTTAGGAGGGCAGAGTCATATTAAATCAGCTTACCGTAAGGTTGAAAATACATTCTTACTAAGTGTTGTGGAAGAGCATGTCATCTTAAATGTGGGTTAACTGTTACCTAAACAAGTCAATGAGGCTGGAATCTTTCTGATTGTATAAGTTACATCATGAACAGCAGACCAATTCTCTACGGTTATTTCTATTATGGTATAGTTCAGAAAGAGTTTTTATGGTGACTCATTTAGAATTAAACTAAAGTTCACTAAATATGATGATCATATGGGACATATATTTTATTTTATTTATTTATTTTTGGCTGTGTTGGGTTTTTGTTGCTGCGCACAGGCTTTCTCTAGTTGCGGTGAGCTGGGGCTACTCTTCGTTGTGGTGCACGGGCTTCTCATTGCAGTGGCTTCTCTTGTTGCAGAGCACGGCCTCTAGGTGCATGAGCTTTTAGTAGTTGTGATGCGTGGGCTCAGTAGTTGTGGCTCGCGGGCTTAGTAGCTCTGCGGCATGTAGGATCTTCCCAGACCAGGGCTCGAACCCGTGCCCCCTGCATTGGCGGGTGGATTCTTAACCACTGCGCTGCCAGGGAAGCCCCAGGACATATATTTTAAAATGTCTAAAACTAAAGTCCTGACATAACTTCATAAATTCCTATTTACCTGGTACACATTATTATTTGTGTCTCTGATGACACTGTTATTTATCTGACTATAAATACTGAGCTTACAGAATAATTCAGCGTGCTTTTTCTAAAATTAATAATAAAATTCAATAATTATTCATTTGTGGGCTGACTGGAAGTTCCAGATCACACTATGAAAAACCACTAATAATAAAATAAATTAAACATACCATCCCTGAAATTGTCTATTCACTTATTCATATATTCAATAATTTTAAGTACCATACATGTACCAAGAAAAGCATGAGGTATAGTTCCTTTTAGGATAAGAATAAACAAAACCAACCTATGTTCTTGAAGCCCTCTGTAGGAGTGTATGTCACCTTCCCACAAGTGAGATACACAGAACGCAAAACACTCTCCACCCCTCTCCTCCAGGATGGTCATCTTGTAAAAGAGGCTGGAATAACAGAGGCATCAACCCAACCAACAAGGTTTTGCTCTTCACTCTCCCTCAGATTAAACAAAAAAGTAAGATTATACATGTATGTGTGTGCATGTGTGTGTGCATGTATGTGTGTGCATGTGTGTGTGCGTGAGTGTCAGGCATGCACATCGCCCCACCCTTCCATTGAGTAACAGGCACCACATCAAAGATTCAACTTTGTTATATAGCTCTCATTACCAGTCACTTTCATATTTTTCTGGTCAAACCAAATGCAAGGAAGATTACATGGGAGGGAAATAAGATTAGGGGCGAGGTTTGGTGGTTTGGAGAGCCAGAATCATTATTTTTTCATGTTTGCTGCATAAGAGATTTAACTGCAATTTCAAGTTTAAAGTACAGTGGCATAAATTACATAACAGAAATTTGATGTGTTAAATGAAACCCATAGAGAAAGATACTGTTATTGCTCAAACTCCTTGATTATCTTGTAAGTGTCCAAAAAAAAAAAACCACCCTCACCTCATCTAGAGATTGGGAAATTAAAATAACCTTAAAATAACCTAACAAAATTAACTCTAGAAAAAAAATGTGCTGAATCTAAGTGGATTTGTTGAGTAATGGAAGAACAGCATTAGAATCAGGTTGGGTTTAAATTCCTACTTTGCTACCTCACCAGCATCTATCTCTTCAGCTTCTTCATAGAGAAATTGAGGATAATTACACCTCCATCAGCTGTCCTTAGGTCCTTTCAAGGTTTAAATGAGATAATGCAAATAAAGCTATTTTCACCTTATATGTCACATAAAAGCATTCAGTAATGCTAATTGCCAAGACAGTGTCTAAGAAAAGAAAGATATTGGTTAAAAAAAAAAACACAACAGAATTAAAACATCCCCGTTTACAAGAGGGTGGAGTCTTAAGCACCCTCATCTCTGATATGTAAGGTGCCTTAATCCCTTCTGTTTATAAATAAATATGGGTTCAGACTCTATGAAATGCATTGGTAAGCTCAGAAAGAAGTTCTGACCACAGAAATAAATTTTTTTTTTCCTTAAAGTTGGGAAATACGTGGGCTGGCACTGGTAAACACACATATTTTTAGAGTCAGCTTTAAGGTTTAGCTGTGGGATTAGCATTCCTATTTGGTGGCAGATGCAAGTAAGAAAATAATGGCACAAACCTCTGGAGTTGGGATGGGCGACAGCTTTAGTTCCATTTTTCAATCTATAAGCAGAAGTATGAAAGGCATCTAAATTATTCCACTTTAAATCACTAATTTCGAAGTGCAAGTCATCAAACTAAGATTCGAACTAAATCTACACACCCCTCAAGAGAGAGATTTCCATTTCAGAAGTGAATATACAACGCGGCACTGCCCTAGGACGCTTCCCTTCCCTGAAACGTCTAGTATTCATCTTCCACAACCACAAAGTACCAAAGAAGTTGCTAGCTTATTCTCTGCAAGATTTTTGGAAGAATTTGCTGGCACATCGTGTCGTATCTTGAGGTTTGCAGAAGGGAAAGGACAGTTTGACAAAGCCATGTCAGGGAAATGTCATTTCACCAGCAAGCCAAAGGTCAGATTGTAATTTAAGCAGCAGTTGGCTTGTCAAGGGTTAGAACACTCCCTGGCTTCATCTCATAAGCAGGGAGAAAATCAATCCCTTAGCAATATTCAAATAGAAAGTTTAAGTCAAGACAAAAAAAAGTCAACTTGTTTTGCTTTTTTTTTTTTTTCTGATTGGTCAGCAGACAGCTTCGTAAATGTTCTGTTGATGACATAAGATTTTTTAATGTTAGTTTTTTTTCATGTTAGTAACATTAGACATCTGATTTTTTTTTAATGTCGTTTTTTCTCTCTCTGATTTCAAAATATATGGAAATCTGGGAAACTGAATGTACACCTGGACCCCAGGAAACTCCCTAGCAATGACTATCCAGATGTTGATTTTAATGACTCCAAAGTTCAAACACAACCCAAATGATTTGCATACAAAAACAAAGCCCATAATTGCTTACATAAAGATAACTTTATAGTTGACTGCTTGATTGGATTAAGAATCCATGGTTCTTGATGCTAGTGCTCTGAGACCCACCTCTGGTTCCTAGAATCTGAGCTGACCTAACTTTCAACTTTAACCCCGCTGAAGAGAGCTGCACCTTTGCCTATCAGTTTATTATTAGAATTCTCTTTTGGCCTAAGTGTTTTTGTTGTTGTTACTGCTGTTATTTCATATGCTATTAACCTGACTTCGCTAGTCAGCTTAGTATTTAGCAACATTAAAATATTGCTCAGGTTTGCTGACCTAAATTATAAGAAGAATACATTCCTATTGCAAAGAAAAGAATCTAACCATCCAGAAGAGTTAAATCCCCAGACAGCAAATCTTAGTTACACTGGATTCAATCTCATTTTAACCCCTCGACCACTAGTGCCACATCTCCCATGGACTGCTTCACAGCTTCCTATCTATGTCCCTGGGGCCTTGGGGAGCCTAGGCTTTTTGTTTTCCACACAGCAGCCAGAGTGATCTGTTCAAATCTAAGTCAGATCGTGTTTCTGTCGTGCTCAAACACTCCCATAGCTTCCTAATGCGTTGAGATGGAATCTAAACAATCCTTAGAGAACCAGCCCCCTCCTACTCTCTCTTTGCTCACTTGACTCCAATCACACTCACCTTCTTGCATTTCCTTGAGCTCGCCCACACTTTCCTGGCCCAGGGTCACCACCCTCGCTAACCTCTCGCCTGGGACACCTTCCCATTCAGGTCCCTGCTCAAAGAGGCCTGCTTATCCAAAATGCCAATCCCCGTCACCCTCTCTTCTCTTATCTTGCTTAACATTTTCCTAACGGCAATCATTATGGAGACCGTGTTTCATATTTGTTATTTGCCTCCTTCCTGAATATGAATTCTACAAGAGCCGAGACTTGTTTATAATTATATCACCTTACAGGAGGAGGCATTAAATACTGACTGAATGAAACTCACTCCACAAAATAACCACTATTAACACTTTCGTGCAGATCCTTCCAGATGTTTTCTACATACACGCAAACTGTTTTTCAGAAACAAATGCTTTCAATGCCACTGCTTTCAGAATGTCTGTGTATATGCATGTGTATTTTCACACACACTCTTTACATAGATTTCCAGAAGCAGAAGTCCCCAAGTTCCCCTCTGGCCACTTCAGACTAAGTCTTCTATCTCTGCCCATGTTCCAACCTTTCACCTGCCATATTCCTTCAGACCCGCTCCATCTCCTTTTGATGTTCAACTTCGTCAATATTCATTGTCTCTTTTCTATTTCCTGTTGATATGCTTTGATCTTAGTTTTTTTTTTAAGAAAAAACAGTACATTTTTCCTTAGATCTCTTCTCCTCTCTGCTATTTTATTACTTTTCGTCCTGTAACTATAAGCACTTGAGACAGTGTATCGGTCTCCTGTTTCCCATAGCTCAATTGCTCCATAGGTCCCCCTAAACTCTGCCTTCTGTCCATAGGGGTCTAATAAAACTGTTTTCCAAGCTCACCAATTACTTTCTAATTGCTAAACCCAAAAGCTTTCCCCAGTATAATTTCCTAGATCTCTGATGAGCACCTAAAAATAATTACTATGACAATTCTTTTCTGGCCTCATGGCAGGCTTTGCACTCTAGGATGGCCATGATTGAATGAGCCTCACCACACCCCACTTCTTCAAAATGAGTATTCAATCGCCTGCAAGTTTGTTCACCCTTTTCCTGGAAAAGTAGCAGAATTTAGCTGATCAAATATCAAAACCATTTGACCCACAATTCTCTGGAATTTGGAAATAGTTCTAGTCTGTCTTATACCCAAAAAGACAAGTATCAGGTACTTGAACAAAACTATATAAGCAGTAACTTTCCCATTTCTAATTAAATAGTCTTGTGATAAAAACTGATCTAATTGATCCCTCTAGTTCAAGTCTTTAGGGTTTTGGAGTTTCTCCGTCCCCATCCCATAAATTGATGTCTAGTAGTAAGCCCTAACTTGTATCCTAGCTACTTGGGCCCAGCTTCCTGTTTTGTTTCTATTGGCCCCTGTTTGCTGTGGAACTGGGTTCTATTCCCCTTCTGGCTTTTTCATTTAAGTGGATTCCACTATTACACGCAGTATGCTACTGACTGTTAACACTAATTCTGAATCTGTGTCCGCTTAGTATTTCCCCAGATTGAATCTCTTTGATCTAGATGCCTATACACATTTGAATCTCCAACTACATGTTTCTTGAGTGCATGGAACTTGACTATCTTATTCATGACTGTATCCTCTTTGTATCACTGCTATCTGGCCTTTAATAGATGCTAAATTGACAGTTCTAAATGAGTAAATAAATGAACGCTCTAAAGTGAATTTGCCATATTTCTGTTTGAATTTTGTTTCTGTTTTTCAGCTCACTCTTAGAAAGCAACACCTCATTCTCAGCTTCACTAAGCTTCTGCTCACGTCTGGCTTATTTTCCTTCCCTTGTTTCATTTCTGCTTTTGTTCCACATGTTCAGCTTGGACAGCCTCATCTCGTGAGGTCCTCTAACTCCCCTTCAATGCTGTTTCTCTGTCAATAAGACTGGAAACAATTAGAAAGAGTCACACCTATTGCTACTAGGGACATCAGGAAAGGGATGGTTTCTTGCATTACTGGTGGAAATATGTAGTGTTACTGCTATGGAAAACAATCCGATCAGACAGCATCAATTAAAATTAAAAAACATACTCTCAAACCAGGAGTTCCAATGTGGGAATCTCTGCCACAGCAATAAAAGTAGCAATACATAAGATGTCCGTATAAAGGGGCATTTATCGCAGCACTGCTTATAACGGTTTAGAAAACTGGAAATAAATGCCCATCGTAGGACAAATGATTTAATACATGATCCTATGTCCATATCACGGTATGACCAGGAATTCATGCTATTGCACATTACCTGAAAGGACTGTTGAATGAGAGAAGCAAGCTGTAGAGAAACTTGCATAGGATGATATCACTTCTGTAAAATGAAACAATTACCAACTCTTCCCTATATATATATATATGCACATATATACGCATGTGCATATATATGCATATTTTTATTGAATTATATGAGTACAGAGAAAAATACAGATAAACTCCTATAAGATGTGAACACTGAAGCATGGGTTACCTGGGTATGAATGGGCTTGAGGACGGTGGCATTGATGTGAGTGGAGGAGGAAAGTGAGATAAAGAAAGGAACGAAGTCCTCCCCACAAAAAAGACTGCTTTTTAAAAAAACAGATAAATGTTCACATTCATCCATTTCTATAAAAATAATAGCAAATATTTTGATAGTTCCTACTCTATACTAGGCATTGTCTTAGTGAAAAATATATTACATTTATTTAATCTTCCACCAACTCCATGAGGGAGATACTATTATACTCATTTTTACAGGTGATGAAACTGGAGCACAGGAAAATTAAGAGACAAGCTAAAGTCACACAGTGAGAAAGTGGTGGTTTGAATTTGAATCCAGACAGTCTGACTCCACAGACCATATTCTTAACCATATGTGATGATGCCTCTTAGGATATGTGCAGTGTATAAAGAAAAGAAATTAAAAGTAATTCTTAAAGATGCACACACAAAGTGGTAACTAAAGGACTAATATTGCTTTTAAATTGTGCATTTCACTAAACCAGACTAATCTTTTCCTTTATTTGGAACTGACTGCATTTTTGTAAGTTTTATGTTTAGCTATTTTTTTAAATTTTTTAATTTAATTTAATTTTTTATACAGCGGGTTCTTATTAGTTCTCCATTTTAACTATCTTTAATATGAGCTAATATTACTTTGCAGCTCGTGACTTCTGTTCTGAAAGGACTGCCTCCTCCTGGATTGCATCAGTTACACCTAAAATGATCTTGGTCCCGATACTCATCAAAAAAACTAAGTATCGAGGATCTCATTTCAAGAGCTGTCGAGGGAAGAGATTAAGTACTTGTTACAAGTGCTTTTTAGATATGATTCTCTTCTGCAGTGAAATATGGATTATCTAAACGGTCTTTTTGGTTGGAATGAAAGAAACTTCTTGTGATTAATGCAAGTGTCTATAATATGTTACCCTCCATTTGATGGGGAGGGACTCAGGTTGAAGGAAATATTACTCTCTGAAATTGAAATTAGTAAAAATCAACATACATAACCATCACAAGAAATGACTTACTACAAGAAAAGAGTTGGGGGCTTGAGGTCTAGGTGCAAACTTGACTCTAGTTTACTATGCAGAGTCTGAGTTCTTCCCATGCAGGACCTGCCTACAAAACGATACTCCTCAAGTTCTCATTCAGCCAAGCAAGCTTCAGAGCTCTGTTTGTTTTCGTCCCACTGAACTTATTTAAGCAGCAGTTTCTTCTTGACCAGAGGAAACTACTGATTTGGCGCATATTGTGACACCCATCTTCCACTTCAAATTTATACTTTGACATTCTGGTTTCCAAATCATTTTTTGTGCGTGTGAGTTTGTTTGGCCTGAATTTGTGCTCCAAAGTTTAGTCACCTCTGAGTAAGCTGACTAATGGAGATTCTGGACTTGCAGAGAGGGGAAAACATCATTCCTGTGTCACCTCCCACGCCTTGTCCTGTATCCAGCCTTCCTCCCACAATTTGACATCTGTGAGCTGCAATGCCTCACAGAGAAAGGCCTCTGACCATGGAACTGTCTGTCTTTAAAGATACATCTTGATCTTGACATGCATCAAAATGCATATTCAGGCTTTAGAAGAGTGATGCCTAAGGTGATTCTAAGTGATGGAATGGAAGAGGGACAAAATGAAAGATTCTTTCATTCTTAAATAGATTGAGTATGCATCTGAATGCCTGGAGGTGAACTCTGATTGACAGAGAAGATATATATTGGGACAGAGGTCAAAGGTGGACACAGAGGTTTCAGAATTGTCAATGTAGTCATTGTCACTAAAGCATTCAGCCAAAAGAGGCCACTAAGATGTGTGGAGACAGGGAAGGAAGCTAGTGGGTCAAGGACAGACTTTTCTGAAAGAAGAAGAAAGATTTGGTAAAAGAAAGAAAGATGAATAGAAAGAAGTAGAATCTATAATGAATGCTATTGCTAAATAGGAAAGAGTGGGATTTGCAGGATAATTGGAAGAATGGGAGGATTGACATTAGGTGAAAATCAATGGTTCTTAATTAACACCACCCTAAAGAGTAAGGATGATGGGGGCAGAGAAACAGATGATTTATACAAAATAAGGTAAATCCCGTTAAAATAAATTATAGACCTTGTAGATGGTCAGGCATACTGTGCTAGTTTGTTATTTTTTTTTAATTTCTAAGTATTGAGTTTATGTGTAGAGGAGCATATGTGCACAGAACAGGAGCTATTTACATCCAACCAATAGTCTGCCTTCATAAACAAAGCAAGCTGTCATTACTAAAACATGAAACCTTGGATAGGTGGCCTTATGCCCACGATCCAGAGGTCAGCTCACTGAAAGGCTCTTCACATTACAGACACTTACTGTAGCCTGACCCTGTTCCATCTGTCATGACTTTACTCTGCACACTGGGTTTTCTCCTACAAGTGGAAATAACAAACCTGAAAATCTAAGTTTATAAATCCATGGATAAAAACAGATCAAAAACATAAAGAAGAGAAAGGTTTAGCCTATTTAAGAAGAGAATTATCATAGATGTTAAAAAAAACTTCACATATGCAATGGGAAGAATGTGAATCAGCTCTTTATGAAAAGGCAGAATAGTGAGAGGTATAAGAAATAGAAAAAGAAAGTGGAGTTTGCACCACTACATTATGCTAGCAATTTAGGCACTCAGATAGCAGGATGGAGACAGGATGATGAGGTCATCTGAGGGACTACTACCTGACAGAACCAAGAAAGAGGGAAGAAAAAAAAAGAGATTGTCTGCAGAATATATAGTGTTTTCCTCTTCTGATCATCAAAAAAGGATAAAGAGATGCTGAACATTGAACTTCCTAGGAAAGACAGTATAAGGTAGAAAAGACCCAATCTCAATGTATTTAATAACCTTTGAGTGTTTTGTTAGTTTCAAGGCAAAGTATTGAAGACACTTAGAAAGGTTAAAATTTAAAATCACAGAACTACTAAGCTGACTTATGTGAATTGTCCTAACTATTAAAGCTTAGAAATATTTAGGTATGAAAATGAAAATAAGAATTAGACTAACTTACATGGTAATTGATGACAAAGGAATTGGTATTTATTTTGTGCCTTGTTAGTATATTATTTTATAGCTCACTCTTCATTAGCAGTGAGCTAATCAATATTTTCTCCAGTGCAATAAACAGCTCAAAGAAGCATTCTGTTATTTCTATTAGCATTTTGGCAGCATAATATTGGATAAGAAAGGACTTTGATGTGTAGAAAGAGGTTGGTTTTTTTTCCATAATTTTTCTGGTTTGGGTTTTGTTTTTTTATCTCCATGACCTCAGTGTCTACTTCTGGGTTAAGTTCCCTCTTTACTCAAGCACCCTGCTGTCACTCCACCCCTACCACCAATACTACCTAGTGATAGTTTCCAAATTTTAGGCACAGATTTTAAGCAAGAAGGAGCCAAGTAACGAGAACTATACCTAGGAATTCGTATTTCAAGAGTTATACACTACCACACAACCAAAAAATAGAAAGTAATGTTAGAAATATTTACTGGAAAGGGCCTTGAAAAAACAATGGTGCCTTTATCCATCCAGAGCAAATTCTTGTTGCAGGAAAGCCACAGTATAAGATTAAGAAAGCCACCATATAACATTAAAAAGGCAATTAGAATAAATAAATCATCAGTGGCCAATGTAGAGCCAGAATTTCTTTAAAGTTGGTTTCCTCAAGAAATAGACTTGGAGATGGGATAATAGGCTTGTTAGGGCAAGTACTCAGGAATAACACCTACAAGGGAGTGAGAAGAGAAGAATGAGGAAGAAAGAAAGGATAACAATGATGCAGTTGAATCAGAGTCTTCCCTTTATCCCATGGGAACATTAAACCTGAGACAGCCCTTTAACGATGGTCTGAATTGAGAGGGTAGGAACACTGAATGCCTGCACTGAGCAGTCATTGGATGTAAAGTGTTCCTGGGCAGGACAAGGCAGCTCTTTTTGGACCTAAGGTAATTCCTGCAACGGACTCAGATGTGAACGGTCTGCAGAAAACACTCCCAGAAGCTAAGGAAATGTGTGCTTCGTCATACATTCATTGGCAGACAGCAATGTTCAATTAGTCCACCCCTGTGCCTCTCCAACCAACCTGCTTTGTATAAGTTCCATTCATCTTGAAATCACTCCTCCCGGATTTATGTCGGTCTCTCTTCCTGGAGATTCTCACAAGGGGGAATTTAGTAGAAGTAAGTCAAGTCCTTGCTGCTGCACCTGATCTCGGCCTCATAATTAATACACATCATCTCCCTCTTCTACCATCCATTCTACAGTCTCTTCACCCTTAACCAACACCTCTGTTGGCCTAAGGTTGCTTGATGCTCCAGACTGTCATCCCTGCGAGGTCTACGACTGGTCACAATGTCCTTCTCAGTGTGGCTGCTGCACTGTCCATTCACTTTCAGAATTGGTCAGGGGGATACGCTGAGATGCTCCTGTAGATTACTTTGAGGACAAGCATTTCTTCTTACCCCAGTTGTGTTGCAGCCACCCTGACTCTTCCCAATAAATGGAGTCAACCACCCCTACTAGGGTGGTAACTCATTCTCTCATTTGCTGGCCTCTCAGCACAAGGGCTCTGAGGGACAGGTGGCAGCCTAGTCTATAGCTGATGCATTTCCTGGTAGAAGTTTCCTATCTGGGAGCAAGGACCTTTCCCTCGAAGCACAGCTGCAGGGAAGGGAAGCACAAACTACCCAGGTGGCTCACGGAGACTGACGGCAAGTGAGGCCACTCCTACCTCCAACTCTTGGTTCCTGGACCCATATATACTACCTAGTGGGGACATGGCACCATATAATTGTTGTTGATTTAACTTGTATACTGTGTCCAGATGGCCTTCCATTTTTTTAGGGTATCATCTCATCTGAACTGCACATCCAGATAGCTGTTACTTCACCCCATCAGGCTAATGGCTTCTAGTTGGTGTGGTATGTCATGGAACCAGCACCCCACCTCCTTTTCTGAAAAGTGAGTTCCTTGGTCCCAATATAATGCTGGGAACCCATGTTAGTGGAAGGAACTCAGTAAGCCCTTGAACAGTGGTGTTGAGACCCTATGAGTAGTCAATGAAAACCCATATTTAGAATATATGTCAATTCCAGTCAAGATGAAACACTATCCCTTCCACCCTGGAAGAGGTCTAGGTAATCAACTTGCCACCCAGTGGCTGGTTGGTCACCTTAATAGACGATGCCATATTAGGGGTTCAAAATTACTGAACTGTTGAACATTCAGAAATAGGATTAACAGATCAGCCTTAACGAGTGGACTCCCATGCCGTAGGGCTCATGCACAGCCTTACTCTCTATTGGCCTGAAGTACTCTGGCCATGCATTCATGTCCCAGCATTCCCCAGTATGGCAGCTTTTACCCCAAAGACCAAGAAATCAACACGATGGTTCTGCCACACCCAAATATGAACATGCCTATTATAAATGTGGGTGCTGGGAAAATGAACACTGGGTGTTTCTAGGAATCCAGTGAACTTCCTATGACCTGAACCTGAGCCAGGACTCCACTTATTACCCAGCCCCCACGCCCTCACAGTCAACCATTTCTCAAAATGTTTTCCCCAGTTACTTGAGTATATGACCATAGGTACCTTTGGGGAAGATCTGGTACTGTATTTACAAGCTGAGATTTTGCAGGTCCCCCCTCCTGGGAATCTGGCCTCTCTTTCAGTCAATGGGCTCTGGATTTAAGAACTGGATAGTTACAGGAGGCAAGGGATCTTGACTTTTTATTGGAATGATCACCCTTCCTTTACCTCTTTTGATTGTATACACTGAACAGTACTTATGCTGGCTAACCATCTATTTTACCCTCAGAAAGGCTATGTTTCACTAACCATCTCTCTAGCTTTCTGCAGGTCGTTTCTTTATGGCTGCCACTCCAACCTCACTGCTGTTTATGATAAATGTACCCACCTCACTTATAACAGATAAACACTGCTACCTGGCCCCTCATTTTGGGATCCTATCATCGTCATTGCTATCAGGGAGCCCAGTTCTTTAACAGTATCTCCTATCATATCATCCCTATGGACAGTCACCACTGGGCTTCTCAGTGATGCTGATGCTTCTCTCAGGAGCTCATTCCTGTTGCTTTGGAAAATGGAGTATACTGTGGGCCTTTCCATAGAACATTATCAGCTGATGAGTTATCTGCTCTTACATAGTATGCACATTCTGGAATGCCCACTACTGTGTGCCTTTTAATCCCTTCTTTTGCTGTCTGCCACAGCAATACTGGAACTTTTATTTTACTTCCTTAGGCCATCACCTTCTTAAAATATCCAAAAGCCATTCTAGCAGCATATCAGCACTGTCTCCTGGTACCCCTGTCTTAAAAGAAGTGCTCACTTTGCAACCCCATATGCACTCTCTTGACACATCCTGGTATATGCTAGCTCCATCCTGCAGGTCCTTCAGAGCATGGACCACTTAGCAGATCAGCATTGCCTCAGTTAGATAATTTTTGACTTAATCCTAGTCAATGGTCTGGTGGCCATGAGGAACTGTGTGGGCAGATCCTGAGGGGGCATACCTTGGCTTAAAAGGCAGAAGTCACTGCATTGTCTTCAAGAGAAGAGGGAGAGGCACCAGTCTTAAAAAACACGAAATGGGCCATTTCTGCAGGCCTAAAAGATTCAGAAGTTTGAGTGCACTGACCCATACATTCCCATCTCAAGCCTCAGGCTGCTGCCCCTGCGCAGTCAGGACCCTCACTTGGCATAGCAGACTTCTTGGGATTTAGAATTCAACTTTCTCTAAGACAAAGTTACTCTTATGATTGCATCCTGGATCTGACCTTCAGTTTTCCCCACCCCTTTCTCCAGAATATGAGAATCTTTTTATATATTGCCAAGGAGCTCCCCTAGCTATTACTCTGCTTTAAGATGATTAATCTCCCTCATCCTTGTTTCTTCAATGCATTCATAGTCTCCAGAAACAGCCATCTAACCTTATAATTCCTGATTCCCTGGAATCTCTCAAATGCATCTCTTCCACTAGTCTCCCATCCGAGTTCACCAGTTCGGCACTGGTGAAAGTTTGTAGAATACATCACTACTTTCTAGGAGTGGTCAATATTCTATTTACCTGGAGTAAGAGAGTCCCTGTTATCAGCAGGCTGGCAGACACCTAAGCTCCAAAATCTCCTTTAGATTCTGCTTCCTAGGACCACCCCTGGCACTATGTGTCTTAAGTTGGTTTCTGGAGAAACACACACTGAGATGCAGATTTGCATTCAGATGGTGTATTGGGTGGGGTGTGCTTTCAGAAACACTTGTAACAGGAGGAGGGAAGCAGGGTTGCCCAGAGAAAGGACTTGCACTTAGATGTAATTGCAACATCGGATTCAGGTGATCTCACAAGAGGCTCTGAGGCTGGATGGTCCTACTGAGATGTTTCTAATAGAGGCAATGAGTCCCAGAATTATAGTCCTACACTGACCACTTATTGAATGGGGCCTGCTCTTGAGTGAAGGTGCACTATTAGGCAAAAGTGATTCTTTTGGCTGAGGGCAGTTCCCGGGGTAGGAGTCAGCTGTGAACTGACTGCAGCAGGGGTGTCAGCAGTACCATTCTTCAGCCACAGGGGAAATGAGTGCCTCACACCTCAAGAATGGGCCTCGGAAGCACAGCAGATTATCCACTGTAGCATCAAAGCCACAGGTGATATCCTGCAATAAAGAAAACCAGGTAATCTGTGCAAACTGTGCCCCAGACTGATGGCTGTAGCCTGAAAGAATTTTCCCATTCAAATCCGATTTGACATCCCTCTTAGTCAAACAGTCAGGCAGAGCTGCCTTGACTGACACCTTTTCATAGAAGAAAGCTGCCAACAACTGGCCAGAACAGGGTATATTTTCTTCTGTAGCAAGGTTTTTCCACCATAATTAGAGTCAGCATGGCATAAATCACAGCTGAACAATGGTTCTGAACACATCTTTATACGTTATGAGCAACTACCCGGTATATTTCAGGACTAGTTAACGTCCTTGCTTCCTCTGATCTGGGAGATTTAATGAATTCCAGGGGGTTCTGGTAGAGTTGTAAGCCTTTAGCAAGCCAAATGCTCCACATTAATTAAATGTAGATTGAGGAGAGTTCTGCCTGAAAATCAGAGTGAAACAGCGTAACATATGGCCTGCGTGTCAAATTTAAAAGGATATTTGTAGAAAGAAGTGTGCCTATCTGGAGGCAAATGGCCATAAAGCTTGTGAAAAGAAAATTCTGGAATAGTTTCAAGGTTAAAACTCAATGCTGCAAAGGTGATCCAGAGTATTAATGCTGAAATTTCTCTCTTCCTTTTCGATCACTTTTGCGAATCTACATAAGCTTCATATGTCGATTCTCTGAGTTTAAAATTTGAAATTTGGAATGAGTACCCCATAAGGAAAGGGGAAGAAGAGCCAAGTTTTCAACTCAAGGTTAAGTATGTGCTTATTTGCAATGCAAACTAACTGATAACAGAAGACAGGGAAGTGAAGAGAAAAAAGTATCTCACTTAGATTTAATGCAGACATTTTCACTCATGTAAAAGTGTACTTATCACACATCTCTGATTAAGGAACATGCAAACAAACAAACCAAACAAACACGTTCAAAGCTTTAAGTAAAAACTCTCAAGTACAAGTGGCTTCTTTCTCATCATTGCAAGCAGGGTTAACCCCCTTGTGTGATGTAAAACGGAAGGCCACTGTCTATCCACTCCTGAAGCTCCTTAACCCAGTGCTTCCTTACTCACTCTCAGAAGATGACATCAAGCTTATACAGCACTTTTAAGGGAAAAAAACCGAACCTGCTGACTGGAATTTCCTCAACTTCTTGCTGCTAAACCTCTTTCCCACCTGTTATGATAAAGGAGAGTTCCTTCAGCTGCACACCGCCAATCTTCCAGCCTGCGGTCCTATCCCACCCCCTACAAAATTCTCAGAAAGTTTCTGCTAGTGATTGTGCCTTTTCTTTCCTGTGCTTGTGTTTTTCTCCTCTTTCTCCACTGGAACATTTCAATCAGCAAGGTAGCATGTGTTACTTGCACTATGCTAGCTGCTTCTATACTTTCATCTTAAATAAGACTCTCCAGCTTAACTCACAGTTTGCATTCTCACCACCGAAAATGCTCGTTGATATTACCAATAATTTCAATGTTGCTAAATTGTCTTTTCTGAATTTGCAGTAGATTTTTTTCCCCTGTTCACTAATCCCTACCCAAGATGGCTGTTCTCTTGCTCTCCGTACATCCCCTACTTGACCAGTCCCTGCTTCATCTACCTCCTACTCACATAATTGACTTTCCCTCTTAATCACAGAGCCTGGCCCAGGCTAGTGATTGTTCTAATCTTTAGATCAGAACTATCTCTACTATGATAGTTTTTCAAAGGGACATGCCCCCCCCCACCCCGATTACCCTGGTAACCAATGAGCCAACCTGACACCAATTCCCTCTATAATTCGTTATCTCCCTCCCCCCACCCCACCCCTGTGAAGACTGCTGCCATGCCCTGCCCACCATCTGATGCATATGGTGGGGTGTCACTCCAGGACCTGGCTTCAGACTTGTAAGATCCCCAATATCCATTAAACCATTAACGCCTCTGTCACTGACTCCTGGCTCTTTTTTCGGTTTCCAGGATGGGCAAGTACAGGGCTTGCAGGCCTGCAGGATGCAGCCCAACATCTATTTCTTTGATTATCATGTCTCTCCAAGCTCTTGATCCCTTTCTTCTCTGGCCACTCCTCGTCTACTCAATCTTTAAGTGTTGGCATTCCCCAAGATTTGTCACTAGTCACTTTTCCTGTCTTACTTTTTATCATCTCCTTAAGTGAGTTTATTGTTTTAGATAGCTATTTCTGCATAATATATAATGAAATATTAGTGACATACATCTTGCCAATGAATCTGTAAATCAGTTGGATTCCAGATAATCTGGACTGGATTTGACTTGGTTTGTCTTCAAGGGGCAAGTTAGGTCCAGGTCTGCTCACATCTTTCGCACTCCTTGTACCAGCAGCTCACCAAGGCTGGTGAAAGGCTATCGCACAATAGGGCAAGCCCAACTGCCTAAGCACATGTGACTGGGTCACATTTGTTAACATGCCATTGGCCAAAGCAAGTCACATGGCAAGCCCTAAGTCTGGGAACAAGGAAGTAAATTCTTTTCATGGTGGTGGGGAGGGGAGGAAGTAGCTGAATAGTGATTTAATCTCCTATATTAATCATGTATTTATGACTAATGAATCTCAATATATATATCTTCAGCTCAGAATTTCCTCTTAACTTTTGACCTGTATATGGGGTTGTCTACTTGACATCTTCAACTGGTCTTTCACGTATACTTCAACATTAACATATTCAAAATTCATTATCTCCCTTGTCAAATTTTATCTTCCTTCACGATTCCCTAACTTAATAGCACCATCATTCACCAAGTTGTATGATCCAGGCAACCAGGAGTATCTTTAACACCTTCTTCTTAACTACGCCCAAGAAAACAGAATTAATCAACAACTGACATTTATTTTAAACCCAAAATATCTTTTTTTTTTTTTAAATCTCCAGGCCCACATACAACTTAAGGATACTATCGTCTCTTGCCTAGACTATAGCAATAGCTTCCTGACTATTCAACCCCACATCAAATTTGTTTCACCAAACTCAAATCCATTCTCAACAATGTACCCTGATATTTTTTCAAACAGGACTTATTTTCACTGATCTTGCCCACTGACCATACACACACACACACACACTTAAATACCTTCAATAACTTCAACAACCTTCTCTTGTCCCTCTTCCTTTGTTTTACTTTGTGCTCCAGCCATACTAATCTTTCTTCTATTTCTCAAAAAGTTCATGTTTCTTCTCCCTCAGGCCCATCATCCATATCATTTCATCTTTTAGAATGACTGTTCTTTGCTGTTTTTCCCAGCTATTTGTTCATCCTTCACACGTCATCTCAGAAGTCATTCTACTTACTGTATAATCGCAGCATTCTGCACTTCTTCAGACTCTTAAGAAAATTATGACTAAATTACCAATTGTGGTGTTTATTCCACCCCTACCCATCTGCACCCTTCTCCAAGAAATAGAATCTAAGCTTCATGTGAGCAAAGACCATGTCTTACTTGTTCGTTTCTGTAACCTTAACACCCAGTTCCTGGTACTTAATACATAATTAATAAATAAGTATTTGTTGATTTATTGACTAAGTAAATAAATCCTAGATTATCACTGAACATTAGTGTTAAAATGATTCTTAAGACGACCTTAAAATAATCTCCTTTAACCCTCAGGCTTATGCCTGAATTCTCTGTGAATTCTTCCTCTTCATAATTCCGAGATTAAAGAAAGTTTCCAGTATCCTTGAATCAGTTAGTTTTTGCACGTTTAGAGTCATGAAACACTTTTTTTAATGTTTTTTGTCCATACTATCTACAGAAAATTGAAACCCATACTTCCTTAGAATGTAAAAGTTAAAATCAGTGTTATAAGCATAAGTCCTTATGTCTGTGATATTCTTAGAGTAGCAGTGCTACATAAATTAAATGAAAAAGTAATATCACTAATAGAATCAGAAGACAAGCCACAGACTGGGAGAAAAATATTTGCAAAACACATAACTGATAAAGGACTGGTATTCACAATATACAAGGAACACTTAAAACTCAATAATGAAGAAATTCCCTGGTGGTCCAGTGGTTAGGACAGGGCGCTTTCACTTCGGTGGCTCAGGTTCAATCCCTGGTCAGGGAACTAAGAACTCGCAAGCCATGCCATGGGGCCAAAAAAAACAAGAAACAAAAAAAACTCAATAATAAGAAAATAACCCAATTAAAAAATGGGTAAAAGACCTGAGCAGACACCCCACCAAAGAAGATAAACAGATGGAAAATAAGCATATAAAAAGAGGCTCAACAGAATACGTGATCAGGGGATTCCTAATTAAAACAACAATGAGATACCACTACATACATATTAGAATGGCCAAAATTCAAAACACTGACAGTAGTAAATGTAGGCAAGTATGTGGAGCAACAAGAACTCCCATTTATTGTTGTTGGGAATGTAAACTGACACAGCCACTATGGAAGACAGTGACATTTTTTTAATGAAGCAAAACATATATTAACCATACACTCCAACAATCATGCTACTTAGTATTTGCCCGAATGAGTTGAAAACTTCCCGAATGACAAAAACCTGCACACAAATGTTTATAGCAGCTTTACTCAGAATTGCCAGAACGTGGAAGCCTTCCATCAACAAATCAATAAACAAACTGTGGTACATCCATAAAATGAAATATTATTCAGTGACAAAAACAAATGTGCTATCAAGCCACAGAAAGAAATGGATAAAACTTAAATGCGTGTATGTAAAAGAAGCCAATCTGAAAAAGCTGCGTCCTATATGATTCCAACTGTATGACATCTGGAAAAGGCAAAACTATGAAAACAGTCAAAAGATCAGTGGTTGCCAGGGGTTTTCTGGAAGGGGGAAAGGAAAGATTAGGTGAAACACAGATGATTTTCAGGGTGGTGAGTTTATTCTGTATAATACTGTAATGGTGAATATATACCATTACACATTTGCCCGAACCTGCAGAATGTACAACACTGAGTGAACCCTTATGTAAATTACGAACTTTAGTTAAAAATAATGTATCTGTGTTGGCTCATCAATTGTAATAAATATACCACATTAGATGTTAATAATGGAGAAAACTGTGCGAAGATGGCAGTTGAGAGGGTATATGGGAATTCTCTACTGTCAGCTCAATTTTTCTGTAAACCTAAAGCTGTTCTAAAAAATTTCCTATTAATTCTTAAAAGAAAAAGGATACAGGAAACACTCATATTGTAAATAATCTGTAGTTAACACAGGAAAAAAAAGATATTCTTTAGCTCCTAGCACCATGATTGTTGTGTTCCAAATGGACTTTATAATTCGTAGTGTATTGGGCATGAACAGTGGATGTGGGAAAACACAGTGTTTATTGAAGTTGGTTAAAAATAAAAGTAATACAATCTTCATTCTCTACTGTTGACAAATAAATTAAGGATAGGATGCTGACAATTTGGTCATTAATTTACTTTTCAGATGACTGTTTAGTTTCCTAGTAGCAGTCTTCACCCAATTTTTTCTTGCTCCCCCTGAATTCTTCCATAAGAGAGTGGACAGATGCTTAGCAGCTGTTGCTGCATGTCAGGAAGCAGCTTTATAACTCTATCTCTCAGTGAAATAAATACAAAGTGTAGGTTACAGAAGTTCCAGTTCTCACATCAGTGGTATGTACTGGGAATGCTATAATGGCTACCACCTGATACAAGCAGAGGAAAGCAAGTACAAAAAATGTTCCATGCACCTCATGCCTTTCTGAAAAATGATAGCTTTCCCCCAAGACATACGGAAACAACTGCTTTCCTGAATGTGTAATGTCTCAGGGCACAGACGAAGCCAGTAGGCTTGACAGATAACAGCAAGGAGAGAAATATATGAACATTTCTCTTTGGGTCATAATGTGTCTTACTAGAGTTACTGCCTCTATTAAAATGAGATACAATATATTAATTGTATGACTACAGGAGATAGAAACAAGGGCTGGAGCAAAGCTCCAAAACAGCATGGAAACTGTCACTTCCCCAGTTCAGCCTTCTCTAATTAAGCCCCAGTGGGGTCGCCTGTTCATTTCAGTAATGGGCACTTCTCAGGATAAATGATATTTAAACACACAGAAAAATTCCTGTGTCCAAATTGGTTATCAATTCAGATTCTTCCGATGGCAGTGACTGCAAATTGGTACACACTCCTCCAATGTCTGTTTACCAGCAAGCAATTGTGAGTTAATGAGCAATTGTGAGTTAATGCCTCTTCAGAGCAGACCATGGCTGTAGTTAAGACCCAAGTCATCAAAGGGCAAGAGAAACCCAAGCACCAACAATATGGAGCAATATAGACAATGCAGTTTGGCAGGAACTAATACCACAACCAGAATGGCAGCTCTCTGTTTGCCATTTTTGTAGTTTTCAATTCAGCTGATTTAGGGAGTTCTCTTTTCCTAGAAAACCTGCAGCCATGTCTAATATCTTTTCTGTGAGGACTCATAGAATGTTGAGAGAGAATATGCATGCGCACATCGTACTGGCTCCCGTGTGGCCGTACCTCTTTGCTCATCCACATCTACATTTGTCTCCTGTCCTTGCATTTCTCTACCTGCTTCCAGGGCGAATCTAGTCTTCTTCCTCAACACCAGTGCTCAAACACCTTTTAGTGCTCATTTCTCTTTTCCTTTCTATGACCTTATTAAATTTCCAAAGACATGAAACAAACAAAACTGTGTCTCAAATTGAAAACCACAAAAACTGGCAAAGCATGTCATAATGGATACTTACTTTGTCCCATTTTTTTCAAATCTTGAATTCTTAAAGGTAGAATTTATTTTTTCCAAATGAAAAGTCCATGAACATAGATACAGAGTTAAAACTAGCTAATTAGATGATAAAGAAAGGCCACCAGTTCCAGCAGAAAACAATCTATGAGGATTGATTCAATAACTGTGATGTACAACTGGGGCCATATCTGACTTGAGCCAGAGGTGAGCTGCTGATCTAGAAGAAAAACCCACACACCCCATTCACCTGGTCATTTTCACTCCCCAGAGCTTTGCGTACTTCCCTGCTGCATTATTAATAAAACAAGTGAGCCCTAGGAGGACATCTATTTTACTACGCTATTATTCCATAGGGTGGTGTCCTAGGTTAATAAAGCCTCATTAACAGTTGCTAGCAGAGCCCCTCAAGCTTTTCAAGAATTCATTTTACAATAATGGAAAGAACATCACAATTTCCCCCCATATCCAATTTCAAATGCCCTAAAGCAAAGAGTAAGAAGTTAGAAACACAAAAAGGTGTATGCTGTCTTTTGCAATGTCAAAAACAATCATTCTAGGGGTCACTGTTAGTTACTGAACAACCAGTATAGGCTTAAAAGTGCTGCCATTTTAAAAGTGCATATTATTTTTTTCTTTGTCCTGCACAGCACAGCACTATATCAGACAGCTTATGGGAAGAATCCACTGCTTTTGCCTTGGATTTTCTAAATTTCCCACAAAGGTAACAAGACATTTTTTCTTGAAGCCTCCTAACATACGCACAGTGGGGTTGTGTGCTATATAATATTGTTGCCATTTTTTTAATGCCGGTACCATATTTGTTAGGGTGAATAAAATGCATATTTGCATATGTTTGAAACTTTTATCAAGAGAGACTGATGATTATTAACACATGTTGTCTCAGTAATTAAGAGGTAACTAGGTCATTAAGAACTCATTAATCTTCAGTTTTTTTTATCCCACAGGATCATGTGAGAGGGTGGAACAGGCAAAAAATATGCTTTGCCTTTCCATTGGAAATGAAATAAAAGCCACTATGATAAAGAGTCTGAAATGTGTGGTACTGGCACAAAAACAGAAATATCGATCAATGGAACAGGATAGAAAGCCCAGAGATAAATCCACACACATGTGGTCACCTTATCTTTGATAAAAGAAGCAAGAATATACAATGGAGAAAAGACAGCCTCTTCAATAAGTGGTGCTGGGAAAACTGGACAGCTACATGTAAAAGAATGAAATTAGAATACTCCCTAACACCATACACAAAAATAAACTCAAGGGACTTTCCTGGTGGCACAGTGGTTAAGAATCTGCCTGCTAATTCAGGGGACATGTGTTGGATCCCTGGTCCAGGAAGATCTCACATGCTGCGGAGCAACTAAGCCTGTGAGTCACAACTACTGAGCCTGTGCTCTAGAGCTCGCGAGCCACAACTACTGAAGCCTGAGCACCTAGAGCCCATGCTCCACTACAAGAGAAGCCACCGCAATGAGAAGCCCGCACATCGCAATGCAGAGTAGCCCCTGCTTGCCGCAACTAGAGAAAGCCCGCATGCAGCAACGAAGACCCAATGCAGCCAAAAATAAATAAAAATTAAAAAAAAAAAGAATAAAACCTCAAAGTGGATTAAAGACCTAAATGTAAGGCCAGACACTATAAAACTCTTAGAGGAAAACAGAGGCAGAACACCCTATGACATAAATCACAGCAAGATCCTTTTAGACCCACCTCCTAGAGAAACGGAAATAAAAACAAAAATAAACAAATGGGACATAATGAAACTTAAAAGCTTTTGCACAGCAAAGGAAACCATAAACAAGATGAAAAGACACCCTCAGAATGGGAGAAAATATTTGCAAACGAAGCAACTGGCAAAGGATTAATCCCCAAAATACACTAGCAGCTCATGCAGCTCAATATCAAAAAAACAAACAACCCAATCCAAAAATGGGCAGAAAACCTAAGTGGACATTTCTCCAAAGAAGATATACAGGTTGCCAGCAAACACAGGAAAGGATGCTCAACATCACTAATCATTAGAGAAATGCACATCAAAACTACAATGAGATATCATCTCACACCAGTCAGAATGGCCATCATCAGAAAACCTACAAACAATAAATGCTGGAGAGGGTGTGGAGAAAAGGGAACCCTCTTGCACTGGTGGTGGGAATGTAAATTGATACAGCCACTATGGAGAACAGTATGGAGGTTCCTTAAAAAATTAAAAATAGAACTACCATATGACCCAGCAATCCCACTACTGGGCATATACCCTGAGAAAACCATAATTCAAAAAGAGTCATGTACCACAGTGTTCATTCTGTTGAACCTAGGGGCAGAACAGGAATAAAGACGCAGGCCTAGAGAATGCACTTGAGGACACAGGGAGGGGGAAGGGTAGGCTGGGACTAAGTGAGAGAGTAGCATGGACATATATACACTACCAAATGTAAAATAGATAGCTAGTGGGAAGCAGCCGTATAGCACAGGGAGATCAGCTCGGTGCTTTATGACCACCTAGCAGTGGGGTGGGATAGGGAGGGTGGGAGGGAGGGGATATGGGGATATATGTATACATATAGCTGATTCACTTTGTTATACAGCAGAAACTAACACAACGTTGCAAAGCAATTATATTCCAATAAAGATGTTAAAAAAAAAAGAGTCTGGAATGTGGATCTCTGTTTCGTTCAGTTTATATTTCAACTGCAGAACTACTTATTACTTTAGACTATGTACTTTCATTTTGTTTAAAAAGATATATCTTCTAACAGTGGTCCAGATATAAATGTTTTGTTAAATATGTTTTTTCCCAGACTTGGCAAAAAAGTTATAATTTTTATTGGTTTCATCCGTACTTGAGTAATAAAAACACTCTATTTTTTGTCAACTCCTTGTCATTCTTCGAATGCTCTTCACCCTTGCATGCTTTTTGCCTCCTTTCCCATTTTATGGAATTCCTTTCCTTCCAATCTCTCTCTCTATCTCTCTCTCTCTTTTTTTTTAAAATTCCTGACTACCTCCAACTTCTCACCCAAAATGTAAGGTCATTGTATTGCTTTAATGTATAAAATCTTATTTCCTGGAGCGTTGCACAACTAAGTCAGAGATTTCTTAGTGTCAAGAACAAAGACTTTCATTTTGTAAAATAGTCCTGAGTGATCCTCTTTCTTAAAGGAGAGTTTCAGCATTTTGCTGAAGGCTCAAAGCCATTTAAGCCAGACAGTGCAGTAGAAAGAAAAACTCCCGGTATTTTCCTGTAGAACGTTTTTTAATGAAATAATGATTTTGGAAGATGTGAGCCTGACAGCTCAAGAGACAGAGATATTCTGATTAGCCAAAGGGTGAGCATCACATGGGTCAGCGGCAGGACACCAGGCTTACTTCTCTGGCTTGAGGCAAATCGGCCCGAGTGAAAGTGCAGTCTGTCTCTTCACCCAGCTGCCGAGCCCAGGCTGCCCAGCCACGATTAGTACCAGCTGTGAGGGTGAGCTTTCTGATGGAGAGATGGCTCGAGTCAAAGCTGCACCGATTCCCCAGCCTGCTGCCACAAAGCACCATTCGCCTATAAAATCTCTGTGTTCCTACCGTCCTAATCAAGCCCCAATCAAAGATACACCCAGCAGCACATTACTTACTTCTTTGTCATCTCTTTTGCCCAGCATCAATAATGAAACCACAAATCAAGTCTGCCCAATGTGCTATTTTGATCAAGCCAAAAAAAAAATTCATTGTGCTTTTACTTCATAGTTCAAATTTGATTTCTGATGGAGACAATGTTCTCTAATAAACAGACATGATTTTACAAAGATTATTAAGAAATCAATGCCTAGTCGTTTCTTAGTTCACACATTAGACAGCAGTCTATGGAAAAAATTAATTTTTACAGAAAATTTATCAAAAGCTCCTGTATCTCCCATCTCCACCTGAACTTCCATGAAACGCCAATGAAAAGACACACAAGGACAGTCAAATACAAGGTCTTCGTTCTACTACAATGTGGATCACGCCACCTGCAAAATCATATACAGCAGCAGCCACTTTTCCGAAACAAGACCAAATTTGGTATCACCACTGTTTCCTTAGGGTGAGAAGTACTGGTATTAGCGTTAAATAACCAACGAGTACATCTCATTTGGAAGAAAATCTGAGGCTGTGTCAGGATGGCAAGCAGTAACTTCGGTGTACATGAAAGTGACTATAAACCACATAAATACATCCCAAGAAATCCACCACAAATGTATTCCTAAATTAATTCCTCCTTAGCTAGATCTTCCCAATATGTTTACACGTACCCCAACACCAGCCAACATGATGGGAAATGTGATGGAAGGAGATTCAGAATAGAATATCACAATTTTTCAAATTTTATGTGATTATGTGACCATGTAAAATTTCCAGGGCCCTTCTCAAGGCTATAGAAAGTCTGGTGTAAGAGAAGGCCCTAAAGATTAAGCTTCTTAATTTTACAGCAGATTTCCTTCCAGTTCCATGATATGCTGGGAAGTTCTATACTGAGGTCATTCAAGAAATTTCAACCCAAATGTGACATACCTGTTGACCTTTCAGTTGTACCAGAAATGCTTGTTATGCCCGGCTCTGTTCTAGTTATAAAATCTCTAACACTTATATTTTATAGTCTAGTGAAAAAGCATACAAATATGAATAAACAAATCATTTCAGATGGTGTGAAGTGCTGTGAAGAAAACAACAGCAAGAGCATGAGGCACGTTCTCAGTGGGGGGATTGCTTTCTCCAGGATGATGATCAGGAAAGATGTCTGTGAGTAGAAAAGTGTAGAGAAGGAGGTGTGGCATCACATTACCTAGAACTTTAGAGGCCATGTTCAGAAATAGGCACTTCATTTTAACTGCCTAGGAAATTGTATATTTTAAAGCAGGACGGTGATGCAAACTGATTGCTCTAACTTCAGCATGAAAAACATCAATATACCTCTATTTCTTATGTCTGGGTGTTTCCCCTTGATTTCTATTATAATCCTTCTAGATAACCTCCTTCAACCGAAAGAGCCCACTCAGCCCTTTGAGTCCAGCTGTCTCTAGTTTGGATTTTAGTCCTATTGCAAACCAGGCCCAGTTCTGACACTGCTGAGAAATTCCTGAGTGGCCAGAGAACCAGTAGATGAAGGAGGACATGGCAGGGTACAGTGCTGGCTGGCATCTGTTCCCCATCAAGAATTTTGGCAAACCCAAATTTGTTTGGAGGGAAAAAGCAGTAATTGCTGTTCAGACTTCCAGACAAATGTGACATACCCAGAGATCCTTACCTAACGCCAGAGGAGGGGTCAGTGGCTTCCATATATAAATTTTCCGTTAAAAAATCAAAATGTAACAAAATCTACAGAACAATACAACTACAATACACAACATTTTGTATTCTTCATTTCAAAAGATGTCTCAGAATCTTGCAACAGCACATGGTTATCATTATAAACATTAGTGTCAACTAAAAGAATGCTGCGTTCATGGAAATGCATAGGTGTAGAGTTCACAGTCTCAGTGATAACTGTAATGACAACCAACGAAACAACTCCTAGACATTTGTATAAATAAACTGAGCTTTTCCAAACTTACATTTCTGGGATTCATGGGAAATCAAAAATTCTGCCGGTAACTGCAAGGGAGAGAAAATGAAATGTTTTAATCTGCAAATTTCATATGGAAATAAAATAGATTCTGAAACCTTAAAATATCTAGATTTTGGGAGTGGTGGTGGTAGAGCATGATTTAGTCTTAACAAATTGCACCCTTAATAATACAACAGGAAAAATCACACTCAGTATATATTAATGAGATGTAAAATTTGTTCAGGGATAGAATATTCAGCTCCAGCCAACAAAAACCCAAAGCCAGATTAGAGCTGAAGGCCAAAAAGGCAAAATGCAGGCACCCTAAAGCCAGAGTGGAGAATTGGGCTGAACAATATGTATAAAGAATTGATGTTTTATACTCTCTGTACGGCAAGTTAATCCTATCAGGAGTAAGTATTGATTTACATTTCACATCTAACTTTCCTAGCTTCTGTCAAATTTAATGAATGTTGATGCAGATATTGATTTCTCTAGAAAAAGGAAATTAACAGGACAATGTCCAATTTTGACCTTTACTTAATGAGCCATGTATACATCAAAAGCCTTTTAGAACATGTTGCTGATCAGCCACAGAGCTGCAAAAGCAGTCTTATGTACCAAGAAAAAGAAAAAATTCAGACTTTTTAATGATCCCTCAAACTCATAATTACTGTAGAGACAGGGCTCAACAGAAATACAAAAGGGGGCAGCTCCCTTGCCACAATCTCGGCAATGAGAAATCTTCAGTGGCTTGCAGAACGTGGAAAATGGGATATGTCTACTTATAATTCAAATACCATCTTTTACAGGGCCCTGAGGGGAGTTTATTTAATGGCAATCCTGAATAAAACCTCTGGCTGTGTACCTTGATGTATAAAAATAAGTCCCAGTGCATGTTTGTTTAAATCAGTGCTACTGGAAAAGCTTGACTTCAGTTTTGATGTTCTTTTGGGCAAAAATTCAATTCCAGATCACTGAAAAGAAATCACATATATTCTGTTGATCTGCTGCCTTTAATTATTTCATTTCTTTTCTCTCCAGTGTGGGCTTTGTCTAGAGGATTGGGATGCATGGAAATAATCAAATAAATGTCTAGATCCTCTGAATAAATGTCCTTAACTAGGTATAGAAAGTAGAGTTTTGATCAAATGTTCCATTTAAGGTCATATCTTGTTAATGTGAACTTTAAGAAATGTCCATACAATGTAGTATATTGTAGCATTGTAGTTTTTTTGTATCAAACTGCTCAAAAGCAATAGCTATTACTAAATCTTGAATATAGTTTGCTAGGTAAATATGTGTGATAATAGTGCTTGTTGTAAAAAGATTCTGATAGCCCAAAGTGTAAGTTATTGGTATAGGGCTGTAAGGAGGTCTATACTTTTTGTTGAATTAATAAATTTTGAAGCTCTTTGCAACTGTCTGCTTGACAACTCTCTTTGTTTAAATTATGGATTTCTCAAACTCAGCAGGTTCAAGGAAGGGCAAATGGAGCTCAGAGACATGATGAAACTGGCCAAAGAGAAAAGAAATAGGAAGTAGAAAGGAGACCAGATCCAAGTGAACCAGTCACACATAATGCAGGGACACACCCAGCATCTTATGAAAGGAGGGCCCCTGTTACTTGCTTTGCGGAAGTGTTCAAATGAATTCCTTGACTACTGAACAACTCTAATTTCTTTAAAAGTTAGAAGAAAAATATTCAAATTGTATATGGTTTACAGATATATATTACCTGAAATAATACATACTTGTAAATTAAACTGTGCATAAACATGTCCTTTCTTTACATAAATCCATTTGGTCAGTGTATATATATATTATTCTGAATCCCAAGCTACAGTAGAAAGTGGCCTAGTGAGCCTTTTATAAATATTTCTGATTATACTGTAAACCTGATTATATTAAGGAAACTATTGAGAAAATGCCTGCTTTATTAGGTTCTCTCAAGTACTTTTTTTCCTAATATTTTAGCTGAAGCCCAATCATAACATTTTAAATCTGATTTTTGGACTATAATCCATTTAATACACGTAGATACAATGGAAAACAGAATGGAAGAGAAGGACATTTTTTGCAACTTCATGTAGCAAATAGATTTTTTAAATGTTATAAGAAATTTCTCTTAAATAAAAGATTTATAATCAAGACACTGACCTGATTTCAGGGCCAAATCCCATCTCTGCCCTCTCTCATATCCAACACTTACTTTAGCTGTGTAAAATAGTTGAGGTCAGTGATTCTTGACTAAGAAATTCCACTCTGTATCTTGAATCATATTCTCTTCAATTAGATTCTGTTACATTTCCTAAAACGGAGATTAGAACAATATTTCTGTGTGAGTGAGAGATATTAAACAAATTATCAAATGAAGTTGTGGAATGTTTCTCTTTAGTCATATTAAAAACAGGTTAGGAAGTCACAGGCGATGGTAGAATTGGTCTCTCCTGAATCAGGGAGTGGGCCACACGACTTCTTGAGATTCTTTCCAGTTCAGTGAGTCCATAATTTTATTTCTTAAAAGCAGTAGCGATGTGTAAAGACCCTTCTAGAGCTATGGGATTGGGAATGATTTTATTTTTATACTAATGATATATTGTAGTCACATGATGGTCTTCCCTCTAAGGATCTGGGAGAGCTTTCTTGACATTTTCTAATTAACTTTTTTTGCATTTCTCAGAAGCATGCATAAGGCATATGTTATTATCCACTTTGTAGGCACAGCAAAGTTGAGTGCCTAGGGATAAAAAAAAAAAAAAAGAGTGAATCTATACTTGTAAAACTTGAATACTCAAATTAACAAAAGACTTGCTGTATTTCTACTAAGGCAGAATTTACAGAGAAGGTAGCTGCTCATAATCCTATTTTTTTAACAGGAAAATAAAAAACTCACGTTTTTGAAGAGAGTATCTAGAATCGTATGCATGATACTGGCTCACTATATGTAGCACAAGGATTTGAGAGTGGTTCTGAAAGCAGCTTTCAGGAGAAAAAACCCAAATCAAAACCAATGGATGATCCAAGTTATATGTAGTAAGGATTCCACTTATTTCAACCAGTCATTTTGTTATAACTATAAAGCTATATTTTTTTAAGTTCTATCAAAATGTATTAAGGAGAAATGAAAGCATGGAAAAATGAATGACAACATAAGGCTGAATTCTGGTGAACAAGGTCTATTTTTACTTGGATGTGCCACACATTGTAACTCAAATGATGTATTGGGTTGGCCAAAAAGTTCATTTGGTTTTAAGTAAAAAACACAGTTTTCATTTTCACAAAGAACTTTATTGAACAATGTATTCACTAAATGAACTTTTTGGCCAACCTAATAACTCATCCTCACAAATAACCCTAATGGATGTAGAAACTGAAGTTCAAACAGTCAAATAATTCTTCAAAAATCATGAGCATTTATAGACAGAGACGGTTTTTGCCTAATTTTCTTTCTGTCTTCCAAATCAAACATAAAATTTTCAATTTTTTTTTTCAGTGGGGTAGCATGTAGTCATTAAGAAATATGTGTGTTTTCAGTTATATTCCATAAAATTTGAGGTAAAAATGCTACAAAAATATAAGACAAAAAGGAAATTCTCCCATTTTTCCATCTCATTTTCTCTACTTGTTTTATGTATTTTGTCTTAAAGAATGGAGCAAACTTCTGATTGAAGAAGTATATAATAAGCAACTAAGAATTATCTGGGCTTGAATCCAACAGAATCATAAATCTTCTATCCAAAATCATAAGGGCCTAGATTTTGTATTTTTGTTGTGGTGAAAGAGGGAAAGACACACACATGCACACAGAGCAACTGAGACAGAAAGGAGATAGACAGATAGATAGATAGATAATTGTTAGATAGATAGATAGATAAATAGATAGATAGATATGGACAGGGTGGGGGGCATAGCGGTAAGGAAGGAAAGTTCCACTACAAGTATGGTTTAATAGCTTCTATAAAACCAACCCTGCTAGAGATAACAATTATACATTCTGGAAAAAACAGAAATCAACTGCTTGAAGGTACCAGAGAGTGAACAAAAAGAGACAAAGAATGGGAGTGGAATATTTGAAAGAAGGGAATTATAGTCAGTAGAAATGTGTCCCCCCCAAAAAAATATATGTTCAAGTTCTAATCTCCATACCTATGAATGTGACCTTATTTAGAATTAGGGTCTTTGGAGATGCAGTCAAGTTAGAATGAGGTCATACAGCAATGACTGATTTCCTTGAAAGAGGGAAATTTGAACATGAAGACACACAAGGAGAATGGCATGTGATGATGGAGGCAGCAATTGGAGTGATGCACCTACAAGCCAAGGAACATCAAGGTTTGCTGGCAACCACCAGAAGCTAGGAAAAGGTAAGGAAGGATCCTCCCCTAGAACCTTCAGAGAAAGCAAGGCCCTACTCACACCTAGATTTCTGACTTCTGGCTTCCGAAGTAAGTTTATTTTTAAAGATACCATGTTTAAAGTAATTTCTGTGACAATACAAGGAAACTAAGACAGGCATGATACTGTCTGAATTTCTTATTTTACATCTTTCATCCTGAGAGTAGTCTCCAGTACTCAATGTTGGATAGCTCTAATTCCAGTAGAAAAACCTCAACATTGCTGGACTGACAAATCAGAATAGTGCTTGAGGCAACCACATCCCTTGAAAGTGAAGGCATTAATTCTAGAAAAGAAAAAGTCAGAGAAGGGGAGCCTCAAATTATATATATATACATATATATACACACACACACACACATATATATACATATATATACACTCTAAGTCTCTGACTGACCCTTGTATGATTCAAATACATGCATTGTGCAAGCAACAAGCAGCCCTGGCAACAACTGCAAGGAAAACAGAACAAAATTTTCAGTTTGAGTTAAGCCAAGTTAACAGTCTGCAAAAACAAACACAGAACTCTTTAGAGGAACATATAATAGGCCCAGAGTTTCAATGACATGTCATTCATAATGTACAGCATACAATCCAAAATGACTCAACATAAGAAGAAATAGGAAAACATAAGCCATTCTGTACAGAAAAGACAATGAATAGAGACCAACTCTATTCGTAGATGTTGGAATAGCACATAAGTAGCTATTATTAGTATGCTTAAGACTACAGTATAAAAGAAAATCTGCTCATATTGACAGAGAATCTCAGCAGAGATATAGAAAGTATAAAGAAAGAATCTAATGGAAATTACAGAACTGAGATATATAATATTTAAAATTAAAATGTCAACAAATTAACAGCAAAATGGAGATTACATAGGAAAGATTTCCATTTGAAGTCAGTACAATAGAAATGAAGAACATAAAGGGGGGGAAAAAAAGACCAAAAATGAGCAGCACTTAAGTGACTTATGAGATGATTCAAAAGAAAAGAAGAGAGAAATAATGGAGTAAAAAAAGGTTAGAAGAAATAATGGCTGAAAATTTACAAAATTCAATGAAAGACATAAAATTACAGATTCAAAAAGCTTAGCAAACACCAAGCAGAATCAACACAAGGAAAATCTCATTTAAACACATCCTAGTCAAACTGCTGTATTTATTTTCATATAAATTTAAAATAAATATTTCAATTTCTATAAAAATATCTGCCTGGATTTTGATTGTGTACTTTGAATTTTTAGAGATAATTGAGAAGAAATTAAATTATAACAATTTTGAGACTCAACACATGAACATAGTACACAATTTCATTTATTTAGATTTTCTTTAATTTCTCTCAGCAATATTTTGGAGTTTTCAGTTTATAGGTCTTTCATGTGTTTTGTTAAATTTAGTCTTAAATACTGTATATTTTGATATATTTCAAAGTTTTTATTTGCACTTCAATTTCCAGGGCATTGGACATTGCAGGCATATTGAAATGTGATTGATATTTGTGTGAACTGGTGTCCTGTCACCTTGCTAAAATCACATATTACCTCCAGAAAGCTTTTTGTAGATATTTTATGATTTTTCTAATTAGAGAATAATATTGCTGCAAATAAAATGTTTTCCAAATTGGGTGCCTAATTTTTTCTTGCTTTACAGAACTAGATAGGACTTCCAATACAATGTTGAATACAAGTGGTGAGTGAGATATCTTTGCTTTGTTCCTGATATTAGGGTGAAAGCATTCTGTCTTTCACCATTATATATGATGTTAGCTCTAGGTTTTCATACGTGCACTCTATCAGGTTGAGGAAGTTCACTTCTATTGTTTGTCTGCTGAGCGTTATTACTTTTTTATCACAAATGTATATTGAATTTTGTCAAATATTTTTGCTGTCTCTACTGATATAAGTATTTTTTTTCTTTTTTAGTCTCTGAATGTGATGAATTAAATTGATTAATTTTCACATGTTGAACTAACTTTGCATTTCTAGGATAAATCCTATTTGGACATAAAGAGTTATCACTTTTATATATGGCTGATTATGATTTGATAATTTTTAAATAATTTTTAAAATCTTTAAAAAGATGGGAAATAGGTCTGTAGTTTTCTTTTCTAGTAATATCTTGGTCTCATTTTGTTTTCTGGGTAATTCTAAACTCATAAAATGAGTTGGAAAATTTGCCATTATCTTTTATATACAGGAAAACTTAGTATAGAATTATAATTTTTTATTTTAAAATATTAGGTAGAATTCAACAGTGAAATTTTTTAGGCCTGAAATTTTCTTTTTCAAAAGGTTTTAAATTACTAATTCAGTTTACTTAATTGATATAGAGCTATTTCTTTTTTTTTTTAATTTATGTTATGTATTTCTTCTTGAGTAAACTCTTTTGGTTTGTGTCTTTCAATTAATTCATCTTTTCATCTTAATTGTGGAATTTATTGGCAAAAGATTGCTTACAATACTCCAGTTTCACCCTTTTAATATTTGTGTTTTCTATAATTATTCCTTTCATTCCTCATATTGGTTATGTTTCTCCCTTTTTTTTCCTTCATTAATTCAGGTAAAGTTTTCCAATTGTATTGATGTTTACTCAGAACAAATTTGGCTCGCTTTGATTTTTCTCTATTGTCTTTCTGTACCATTCCACTGTGTTTTGTTTGTTGATTGCTTTTACCTTTATTACCTTCCTTCTGCTTAATTTGAATTTAAGCAATTTGCAAATTTCTAAAGGTATTACCTTAATTAACGAATTTCTGGACCAGTAAATGTCACCTTATATGACAAAGACTTTATTATTACCTTCCTTCTGCTTAATTTGAATTTAAGCAATTTGCCAATTTCTAAAGGTATTACCTTAATTAACAAATTCCTGGACCAGTAAATGTCACCTTATATGGCAAAGACTTTGCAGATGTAATTAAGAATCTTTAGAGAGAGGGAGATTATCCTGGATTATCTGTATGAGTCCTAACGCAATCACAATTGTCCTTATGAGAGAGAGACAGAGGGAAATTTTACAGACAGAAGAGGAGAATGTAATATGACCTGTAGGCAGTGATTAGAGTGATGCAGCCACAAATCTATGAATGCTGGAAGTCACCATAAGCTGAAAAAGGCAAGAAGCAGATTCTCCCCTAGAGCCTCTGGAGGGACTACACTGATGCTGACATTGATTCTTGGTTCAGTGATATGATACTGATTTCAGACTTTCGGTCTCCAAAACTGTGAGAAAATTAATTGCTATTGTTTTAAGCCACCAAGTTTGCAGTAATTTGCCGTAGCAGCCACAGGGAGCTAATACACATGGTATATCTTCTTTCATTTTACTTGTAATCTATCTAAGTCTCTTTTTTAAAAAAACCTGGGTTTCCACTAGGTAGCATAGAGTAAGGTCTTTATCATTCATCTATTCTTGCTTTTTAATTGTGCTGTTTACAACATTTATATTTATTGTAATTACAAATATAGTTGGGTTAAATCTACCACATGCTGTGTTCTATTTGTTCCATTTATTCTGTATACTAGTTTTGCTCTTCCATGCCATAGAATAATTTTATGATCTAGTTTTTCTTCTTCTTGCTTGTAAACTATATCCTTTTGTTTCATTCCCTTCAGTAGTTGCTCTAAACATGTGCAATCTATCATTTTAGTTTTTTACAGTTTACTTTCAGATAATGTTATTTTACATTATTTCACATAAGATGTCAGAACCATTACTGACTTCCATTCTTTGTGAGATTATTGTCACATTTCATTTCTATATAGCTTATAAAATTCCACTGTTATTAATTTTACATTGGATTATTATTAATAGTCTGTTTTAAAAGATTAAAAAAATTTCTTTATATTTACTTGCATTTTTTAATATTTCTAGTGTACTTTAATTTATTGTGTACACCCAAATTTTCATTTGGATATCATTTTTCTTCTACTGAACAACTTTCCTTAACATTTTTTGCAGGTTAAGCCTACCGGCAGTAACTCTTCTCAGCTTGTGTTTTCCAAAACTATTTTCTTTTATTCTAATTTATGGAACATATTTTAAGTGGACATAGATTTTTTCATTTTTTTCTTTTAGTAATTTCATTATATTGTTCTATTTTCTTCTGGATTAGGAAGACTTGTGGTTCTTATCTTTTAAATTGTGTCTGTAATATCTCTTTTTTTCCTTGGCCACTTTCATGATTTTCTCCTTACCTTTTGTTTTCTTCTTCCCCATTCTCTTTATTGTCTTTTGCAACTTCAAGTCTCTAAATTTGTCCACTATTCTACAGCTCTTTGAAGCTCTGCTCTATTTTTTTTCCTGACATTCCTCTGTGTGTGTGAGTGTGTGTGTTATAGTTGTTAAAATTCCTATAACCATTTTCAAGTTGACTGATTTGTTTTGCTGTGCTGTGTTCAGTCTAGTTGTAAGCTAATTGAGGAAATTATTCATCTCTAATATTGTTTTTCATTTCTAGCATTTCCATTTGACTCCTTTGTATAATTGTAATCTCTCTGCTGAAATTCCTCACCTGTTATGCATATCATTTAACTTTTCTACTATATTATATAACATATTATTATGTTTTAAATCAGTGTTCCAACAACTCGGTCATTTCTAAATATGTTCCTGTTGATTGTTTTTGCATTTTGAAAATGAGGGGGTTTGCTTGCCTTTTTTGTTTTGTGTTTCTCCTAAGTTTTTACTGGATGCTAGACTTGATGTGTGGAACAAGCACAGCAGCAGAGACTGAGAAAAATAGTGTTTATTCTTGAAAATAAGCATGCCTCTTCTTTTGTCAAGTCATTAGTGTACTTGATTGAGTCATTCTAGTCTGTAGTTGGGAATATGTACAGTTTTATTGTTGCCCTAGTTACTTTTAGTCTTCCACAGACTTTAATTCCTCTAGTGGTAGGCTACTGCTACTTTTGCTTACCATGAGGCCTGGAGTGTTAAAGAATTTTCTTTGTATTCCTTCTCCATCCTCAGATTTCAGCAAGGTCTTGTCTCCACACTCTTGCCCTTTCCTCGGGATATATTTCTGTTGATTTTTACTTGGTGTAGGGCTGTGGTAGGAGTAGGGTATTTCTCCATTCTTCTGTTCTACCTTCAGCCTTCAGCATGCCATATACACCTGAACATCAAAAGGAGAGCTTTCTCAGCATTTCTGTTCCTTCCCTACTGGCAAACAACCTCTTCCTCAAATGCAGGGTCTAGAGAGTGGACATTCTACCCACATCCCATGTCAGTCAAACTCTGCTCTGTACTGGTGGGAATCTTTAATGAGAGTGATTTTCCTGCCCTCTCCTAGCAACAGAAGATCTCTGCCTTGTACCAGTGCAGGATCCTGGGTACCAGCTGTTTTCCTGTTACTCCAGAGTAGCAGATGTTTTTGCATCACATCAGCACACTGTAGAGATTGATTTCCTACATTTCCCTCAATGATAGCATACCTTACCTATGCCTAAAACCAAGGTAGAAACTGGGAAGGTAAGAGGATATCTTTCCCATCCTCCGACAGCAGTTAGTTTTTTTTCTCATGTCCAAGCAGGGTCCAGGGATGGGTAGCAGCAGCTGATCATCATCCTGTAATCATGTAAGCATAGAAAGCTTCTCCAGGTAGTACTTTTACATCCTTAAACCTAGACAGGACCTGCACATTTGTACTATAAAAGATGTTCCTCTCAAGTCTCCTGACTGTATCCCAATTATCTTACATGATCACTCAGTGGAAGCCTGTGGTTAACGGCTGGCACTGGGTGCAGACTCCCCTTTTGAGTGGTGTTTCTGGTGATTTTAAAGTAACATTTTAACCTATACTCAGTCTTTAATAATTAATTGACATTTTATTTGTAGTTTCCTTGCCCACTTTTATTCCAGTTCCCCCAACTCCCCATGCTTGCCAAAGGTAAGATAGTCATGTGACCCATCTCTCCTGGGAGGGTCTTAACACCTTTCAGAATTTAGTCTAGGGCTTCCCTGGTGGCGCAGTGGTTGAGAGTCCACCTGCCGATGCAGGGGACATGGGTTCGTGCCCCGGTCTGGGAAGATCCCAAATGCCGCGGAGCGGCTGGGCCCGTGAGCCACGGCCGCTGGGCCTGCGCATCTGGAGCCTGTGCTCCGCAACGGGAGAGGCCACAACAGTGACAGGCCCGTGTACCGCAAACAAAAAAAAAAAAGAAAAAAAGAATTTAGTCTACCTGGTTGTCTTGTGGTTTGAGCTCTATGATGAGCTAAACAATATGAATGTTCAAGATTAGATAGGTTTTTCTTGTCATTAAGGTAAGAGTGATGCTCTCATGGGGCTTTCTACACCCTTAGTGTAAGTGGGAATCTGTGTAAATATTAAACATACACATTTAGGCTTATATTTTTTTTCTGTTTGCATCGAAAGTAATCCATAACTGTATCAGCAAGAATGGGCTGTATCCCCAAAATATCAATATAAAGACTATTGTCTTTAAACAACAGTAACAATGCATGTCCATTTTAGGAAGGCAACAGATATGCTCAAATTTATTTTCACACTGGGTTTCAGGCTGTCAGAGCAGTCTCTATCTGGAATTTTTAAAATTTATTGTGACAGAGAAACTTGATTTGAATATGAATAGTAAGGTGAACATAATTTTCATGACTAGAGAATGGACTCAATCATTTTTTCATAAATCCTGTTATAATCTTCATAAATCTCCAAGTTCTTCTGAAACTGTAGCTAAAAATTTTAGTCAAGGTTCTGGTACTTAGAAGGGATTAAACTAGATTAACATCACTTCTTACAGAATTTGGTCTAAAATCAAGACTCATTTATGTCTGGGTGTGTGTTACAAACCTAACTATATTATTGAGTTTACTAAGGGGAGTACAGACTCTAGTTCTAATTAGACGATGTTTTAACTGGATACTTAGTTGGGTGTATATTAGGTTCGGTTCTTTTCTCTGAGGATAAAGTTGATTAGGGAAATCATAAGAATCAAGAAGATTCTCAGGATGTAAAATAGCCCTTTGGGGGAAAAAAATTAAACTTCATTATTTTACTTAGAAAAGAAAAAACTGAGGAAAAATTTAGTGAAAGTCACTTTAGGATCAGAAGGGTCTTTACTCATCTATTCTCCCATTTCCAGTGAGGAGACTTTACTTTGTGAAAAGATAAAATGGGCTCCTAAGAAAAGATCAGAAATTTAGGTTAGAAGTGAAAAAACTCTGTCAGTAAGAGGTTTTAATCCTTGCAGTGAATTTCCCATTTCTGGACTTTTTAATACTAAGATATTATCTCATCTGATTCTTTTAAGTATTGTCTGGAAGGGTGGATTCTAGCTTTATAAGATCCTCTTTTATTCAAATATTTTATTTTCTTATTGGAAATAATGCACAGCTTGGTGTTTAATAATGCTTTAAGAATTTTTAAAAATTTTAAACATTCATGTTCTAATTTGATCATTACAAACTTTAGACAATGGGTTTAAAAGATACTTCTTCTCCCCTTTTGCAGATAAGGAAACATAAAACAGAGTTTATACAGCCAGTAAGTAACATATATGGGAGCAGAATATGCTCTCTTTGAGAACAACGACCGTAACTCAGTCCCTTACTGTAGTACATTTACAGTCTAATGTTAAATCTTGGAGGAAAGATGAGAAGATGGCGAAAGAGTAAGACGCAGAGATCACCTTCCTCCCCACAGGTACACCAGAAATACATCTACACGTGGAACAACTCCTACAGAACACCTAGTGAACACTGGCAAAAGACCTCAGACCTCCCAAAAGGCAAGAAACTCCCCACGTACCTGGGTAGGGCAAAAGAAAAAAGAATAAACAGAGACAAAAGAATAGGGATGGGACCTGCACCAGTGGGAAGGAGCTGTGAAGGAGGAAAGATTTCTACACACTAGGAAGCCCCTTCGCGGGCGGAGACTGCGGGTGGCGGAGGGGGAAAACTTCGGAGCCGCGGAGGAGAGCACAGCAACAGGGGTGCGGAGGGCAAAGCGGAGAGATTCCCGCACAGAGGATCAGGGCCGACCGGCACTCACCAGCCCGAGAGGCTTGTCTGCTCACATGCTGGGGCGGGCGGGGCCGGGAGCTGAGGCTCGGCTTCGGTCGGAGCGCCAGTAAAGGACAGGGGTTGGCGGCGTGAAAAAAAGCCTGCAGGGGATTAGTGCGCCACAGCTAGCCGGGAGGGAGTCCGGGGAAAAGTCTGCACCTGCCGAAGAGGCAAGAGACTTTTTCTTCCCTCTTTGTTTCCTGGTGCGCGAGGAGAGGGGATTCAGAGCGCTGCTTAAAGGAGCTCCAGAGACGGGCGCGAGGCGCGGGTAAAAGCGCGGACCCCAGAGATGGACATGAAACGCTAAGGCTGCTGCTGCCGCCACCAAGAAGCCTGTGTGTGAGCACAGGTCACTATCCACACCCCGCTTCCAGGTAGGCTGTGCAGCCCGCCACTGCCAAGGTCCCAGGATCCAGGAACAACTTCCCCGGGAGAATGCACGGCGCAGCGCGCCTGAGGCTGGTGCAACGTCATGGCGGCCTCTGCCGCCGCAGGCCCGCCCCGCACTCCATGCCCCGCCCTCCCCCCGGCCGGCGTGAGCCAGAGCCCCCGAATCAGAGGCTCCTTTAACCCCTTCCTGTCTGTGCGAAGAACAGACCCTCTATGGCGACCTACACGCAGAGGCGGGGCCAAATCCAAAGCTGAGCCCCGGCAGCTGTGTGAACAAAGAAGAGAAAGGGAAATCTCTCCCACCAGCCTCAGAAGCAGCAGGATTAAAGCTCCACAATCAACTAGATGTACCCTGCATCTGTGGAATACCTGAATAGACAACGAATCATCCCAAATTGAGGAGGTGGACTTGAGAGCAAGATTTATGATTTTTTCCCCTTTTCCTCTTTTTGCGAGTGTGTATGTATATGCTTCTGTGTGAGATTTTGTCTGTATAGCTTTGCTTCCACTACTTGTCCTAGGGTTCTATCCGTCCTTTTTTTTGTTTGCTTGTTTTTTTAATTTTTTCTTAATAATTATTTTTTATTTTAATAACTTTATTTTATCTTTATTTTATTTTATATTTTCCTTTTTTCCTTCCTTCCCTCCTTCGTTACTCCCTCCCTCCCTCCCTCGCTCCTTTCTTTCTTCCTTCCTTTCTTTCTTTCTTTCTTTCCTTTCTTCTTCTACTACTAATTCTTTCTTTCTACTTTTTCTCCCTTTTACTCTGAGCCGTGTGGATGAAAAGCTCTTGGTGCTACAGCCAGGAGTCAGTGCTGTGCCTCTGATGTGGGAGAGCCAACTTCAGGACACTGGTCCACAAGAGACCTCCCAGCTCCACATAATATCAAATGGCGAAAATCTCCGAGAGATCTCCATCTGAACACCAGCAGCCAGCTTCACTCAACGACCAGCAAGCTACAGTGCTGGACACCCTATGCCAAACAACTAGCAAGACAGGAACACAACCCCATCCATTAGCAGAGAGGCTGCCTAAAATCATAATAAGTCCACAGACACCCCAAAACACACCAACAGACGTGGACTTACCCAACAGAAAGACAAGATCCAGCCTTATCCACCAGAACACAGGCATTAGTCTCCTCCACCAGGAAGCCTACACAACCCACTGAACCAACCTGAGCCACTGGGGACAGACGCCAAAAACAACGGGAACTACGAACCTGCAGCCTGCAAAAAGGAGACCCCAAACATGGTAAGATAGCAAATGAGAAGACAGAAAAACACAGAGCAGTTGAAGGAGCAAGATAAAAAACCACCAGACCTAACAAATGAAGAGGAAATAGGCAGTCCATCTGAAAAAGAATTCAGAATAATGATAGAAAGATGATCCAAAATCTTGAAAATAGAATAGACAAAATGCAAGAAACATTTAACAAGGACCTAGAAGAAATAAACATGAAATAAGCAATGATGAACAACACAATAAATGAAATTTAAAATACTCTAGATGGGATCAATAGCAGAATAACTGAGGCAGAAGAATGGATAAGTTACCTGGAAGATAAAATAGTGGAAATAACTACTGCAGAGCAGAATAAAGAAAAAAGAATGAAAAGAACTGAGGACAGTCTCAGAGACCTCTGGGACAACATTAAACGCACCAACATTCGAATGATAGGGGTTCCAGAAGAAGAAGAGAAAAAGAAAGGGACTGAAAAATATTTGAAGAGATTATAGTTGAAAACTTCCCTAATATGGGAAAGGAAATAGTTAATCAAGTCCAGGAAGCACAGAGAGTGTCATACAGGATAAATCCAAGGAGAAATACGCCAAGACACATATTAATCAAACTGTCAAAAATTAAATATAAAGAAAACATATTAGAAACAGCAAGGGAAAAACAAGCCAGAAGGGACTGGCAGGACATATTTAAAGTGATGAAGGAGAAAAACCTGCAACCAAGATTACTCAACCCAGCAAGGATCTCATTCAGATTTGATAGAGAAATTAATACCCTTACAGACAAGCAAAAGCTAAGAGAGTTCAGCACCACCAAACCAGCTTTACAACAAATGCTAAAGGAACTTCTCTAGGCAAGAAACACAAGAGAAAGAAAAGACCTACAATACCGAACCCAAAACAATTAAGAAAATGGGAATAGGAACATACACATCTATAACTACCTTAAATGTAAATGGTCTAAATGCTCCTACCAAAAGACACAGACTGGCTGAATGCATACAAAAACAAGACCCATATATATGCTTTCTACAAGAGACCCACTTCAGACCTAGAGACACATAAGGACTGAAACTAAGGGGATAGAAAAAGACATTTCATGCAAATGGAAACCAAAAGAAAGCTGAGTAGCAATTCTCATATCAGACAAAATAGACTTTAAAATAAAGACTATTAGAAGAGACAAAGAAGGACACTACATAATGATCAAGGGATCGATCCAAGAAGAAGATAAAACAATTGTAAATATTTATGCACCCAATATAGGAGCACCTCAATACATAAGGCAAATACTAACAGCCATAAAAGGGGAAATCGACAGTAACACGTTCATAGTAGGGGACTTTAACACCCCACTTTCACCATTGGACAGATCATCCAAAATGAAAATAAGTAAGGAAACACAAGCTTTAAATGATACATTAAACACGATAGACTTAATTGATATTTATAGGACATTCCATCCAAAAACAACAGAATACACATTATTCTCAAGTGCTCATGGAACATTCTCCAGGATAGATCATATCTTGGGTCACAAATCAAGCCATGGTAAATTTAAGAAAATTGAAATTGTATCAAGTATCTTTTCCAACCACAGTGCTATGAGACTAGATATCAATTACAGGAAAAGATCTGTAAAAAATACAAACACATGGAGGCTAAACAATACACTACTTAATAACAAAGTGATCACTGAAGAAATCAAAGAGGAAGTCAAAAAATACCTAGAAACAAATGACAATGGAGGCTCGACGACCCAAAACCTATGGGATGCAGCAAAAGCATTTCTAAGAGGGAAGTTTATAGAAATACAATCCTACCTTAAGAAACAGGAAACATCTCGAATAAACAACCTAACCTTGCACCTAAATCAATTAGAGAAAGAAGAACAAAAAAACCCCAAAATTAACAGAAGGAAAGAAATCATAAAGGTGAGATCACAAATAAATGAAAAAGGAATGAAGGAAACTATACCAAAGATCAATAAAACTAAAAGCTGGTGCTTTGAGAAGATAAACAAAATTGATAAACCATTAGCCAGACTCATCAAGAAAAAAAGGGAGAAGACTCAAATCAATAGAATTAGAAATGAAAAAAGAGAAGTAACAACTGACACTGCAGAAATACAGAAGATCATGAGAGATTACTACAAGCAACTCTAAGCCAATAAAATGGACAACCTGGATGAAATGGACAAATTCTTAGAAATGCACAACCTGCCAAGACTGAATCAGGAAGAAATAGAAAATATGAACAGACCAATCACAAGCACTGAAATTGAAACTGTGATTAAAAGTCTTCCAACAAACAAAAGCCCAGGACCAGATGGCTTCACAGGAGAATTCGATCAAACATTTAGAGAAGATCTAACACCTATCCTTCTCAAACTCTTCCAAAATATAGCAGAGGGAGGAACACTCCCAAACTCATTCTACGAGGCCACCATCACCTTGATACCAAAACCAGACAAGGATGTCACAAAGGAAGAAAACTACAGGCCAATATCACTGATGAACACAGATGCAAAAATCCTCACCAAAATACTAGCAAACAGACTCCAACAGCACATTAAAAGGATCATACACCATGATCAAGTGGGATTTATTCCAGGAATGCAAGGATTCTTCAATATACGCAAATCAATCAATGTGATACACCATATTAACAAATTGAAGGAGGAAAACCATATGATCATCTCAATAGATGCAGAAAAAGCTTTTGACAAAATTCAACACCCATTTATGATAAAAACCCTGCAGAAAGTAGGCATAGAGGGAACTTTCCTCAACATAATAAAGATCATATATGACAAACCCACAGCCAACATCGTCCTCAATGGTGAAAAACTGAAAGCATTTCCACTAAGATCAGGAACAAGACAAGGTTGTCCACTCTCACCACTATTATTCAACATAGTTTTGGAAGTTTTAGCCACAGCAATCAGAGAAGAAAAGGAAATAAAAGGAATCCAAATCGGAAAAGAAGAAGTAAAGTTGTCACTGTTTGCAGATGACATGATACTCTACATAGAGAATCCTAAAGATGCTACCAGAAAACTACTAGAGCTAATCAATGAATTTGGTAAAGTAGCAGGATACAAAATTAATGCACAGAAATCTCGGGCATTCCTATACTCTAATGATGAAAAATCTGAAAGTGAAATCAAGAAAACACTCCCATTTACCATTGCAACAAAAAGAATAAAATATCTAGGAATAAATCTACCTAAGGAGACAAAAGACCTGTATGCAGAAACTTATAAGACACTGATGAAAGCAATTAAATATGATACAAATAGATGGAGAGATATACCATATTCTTGGATTGGAAGAATCAACATTGTGAAAATGAGTCTACTACCCAAAGCCATCTACAGATTCAATGCAATCCCTATCAAACTACCACTGGCATTTTTCACAGAAGTGAACAAAAAATTTCACAATTTGTATGGAAACACAAAAGACCCCGAATAGCCAAACAATCTTGAGAATGAAAAACGGAATGAAGGAATCAAGGTCCCTGACTTCAGACTATACTACAAAGCTACAGTAATCAAGACAGTATTGTACTGGCACAAAAACAGAAATGTACATCAATGGAACACGATAGAAAGCCCAGAGATAAACCCAAGAACATATGGTCACCTCATCTTTGATAAAGGAGGCAGTAATGTACAGTGGAGAAAGGACAGCCTCTTCAATAAGTGGTGCTGGGAAAATTGGACAGGTACATGTAAAAGTATGAGATTAGATCACTCCCTAACACCATACACAAAAATAAGCTCAAAATGGATTAAAGACCTAAATGTAAGGCCAGAAACTATTAAACTCTTAGAGGAAAACATAGGTAGAACACTCTATGACATAAATCACAGCAAGATCCTTTTTGACCCACCTCCTAGAGAAATGGAAATAAAAACAAAAATAAACAAATGGTACCTAATGAAACTTCAAATCTTTTGCAGAGCAAAGAAAACCATAAACAAGACCAAAAGACAACCCTCAGAATGGGAGAAAATATTTGCAAATGAAGCAACTGACAAAGGATTAATCTCCAAAATTTACAAGCAGCTCATGCAGCTCAATAACAAAGAAACAAACAACCCAATCCAAAAATGGGCAGAAGACCTAAATAGATATTTCTCCATAGAAGATATACAGACTGCCAACAAACACATGAAAGAATGCTCAACATCATTAATCATTAGAGAAATGCAAATCAAAACTACAATGAGATATCATCTCACACCAGTCAGAATGGCCATCATCAAAAAATCTAGAAACAATAAATGCTGGAGAGGGTGTGGAGAAAAGGGAACACTCTTGCACTGCTGGTGGGAATGTGAATTGGTACAACCACTATGGAGAACAGTATGGAAGTTCCTTAAAAAACTACAAATAGAACTACCATATGACCCAGCAATCCCACTACTGGGCATATACCCTGAGAAAACCATAATTCAAAAAGACTCATGTACCAAAATGTTCATTGCAGCTCTATTTACAATAGCCTGGAGATGGAAACAACCTAAGTGCCCATCATCAGATGAATGGATAAAGAAGATGTGGCACAAATATACAATGGAATATTACTCAGCCATAAAAAGAAACGAAATTGAGCTATTTGTAATGAGGTGGATAGACCTAGAGTCTGTCATACAGAGTGAAGTAAGTCAGAAAAAGACAAATACCGTATGCTAACACATATATATGGAATTTAAGAAAAAAAAATGTCATGAAGAACCTAGGGGTAAGACAGGAATAAAGGCACAGACCTACTAGAGAATGGACTTGAGGACACGGGGAGTGGGAAGGGTAAGCTGTGACAAAGTGAGAGAGAGGCATGGACATATATACACTACCAAACGTAAGGTAGATAGCTAGTGGGAAGCAGCCGCATAGCACAGGGAGATCAGCTCCGTGCTTTGTGACCGCCTGGAGGGGTGGGATAGGGAGGGTGGGAGGGAGGGAGATGCAAGAGGGAAGAGATATGGGAACATATGTATATGTATAACTGATTCACTTTGTTATAAAGCAGAAACTAACACACCATTGTAATCCAGTTATACTCCAATAAAGATGCAAAAAAACAAAAAATCTTGGAAACTAAAGAGAATGATATCTATACGAAGAATTCTAGTAGTGTGTGTGTGTGTGTGTGTGTGTGTGTGTGTGTGTGTGTGTGTTGACCAAAAGAAATACTGGATTTACAAAGTATTATCCCAAATATCCTTTCCATCTCATGGGTTCTACTGTGAAATATATCTCAGATTCTGTATTCAAGAGTCTTCCATTCCAACCTCATAGATTTCCATCCCATGCATTTCAACAAGGGATAAGAGGTTAAGCTTGGAAGTAGTGCTTACACCGCCATTGCTAATATTTTTCTCAGGACTTAATCAGACAATTTCGTGGATCAGGCAAGCCCTGAAAGCCCATCACCTCTTAAATGTCTCAGTCCATTACTTTAAATCCATACTGTGATTTATGTATTTGCAACCTCCTAAACCCAAATATTGTTGAATTAAACCACAGGAGATCGAAATATTCAGTATTCTGGCAATGAATTTTAAGATTTTTCCTTTTTTCCACAGGGTTTACAACCTTAAAATAACAACTCCTCTCTATTTTTTTCTTTGCTTTATCTAAAAACCCGAAACTTACAGAAAAAAACAAAACAAAAAAAAAAAAGCAAAAAAAAACCCTCTTGAATATAAGACTTTGTGTCCTAGCAGTGACTGAGTGTGGCTGGACTGGAAATATTGCCTTTGCTCTTATGGTGTTTGTGTATTGAGTTCCTGGCAGTATAATTCTGGCATTAGAAAAAAAGAATTCCATCTACAGAGTATTTTTTCAGGAATTATCAGTGCCAGCCATGGTTTTAAGTTACACGTTAACAGTGAAGAGGGGAGACGCTGCCCCAGATGGTGGATGTAAAATGTGCCATAAATTTTAATGAAGCAAATAAGTCACTAATAACCCTACTGCTAACACTGCTATGTTTGGGGCCGACCTTAATAAAGGAAAATTAAAAAGGCACATGCAGCCCTTAAACAAGTGCCTAAGAAGCCTAATATGATTTACTAATTCAGCTATTCACACTCTGATTGCACAGCCTCTGGTCATCTGCTCAAGTACAGCTGCTTCATGTAAAATAAATAAATAAATAAATAAGTTTATTGACCACCAGATGTCCCAGCCTGTAACGTGTGCTGGTAGATTTCAGGTCACCCAAAGTTCAAGCATATTTCCTAAATATACATATGTTTTTGGTAGCAACACTACCTTGGAAACCATACATGTGTAATTTTTTTTTTTTCAGTCAGAGCCTAGAGGTAACTTCATGCTTCCTTTAAGTTGTGAGATCTCAACCAATGGATTTCTTTTGGTGAAGCAAAGTCTAACAGATAGACTGTTGGTTAAGGATTCTGGGAAAGGGCATATGGGACTTCTTCATTTTTCATTAAAACCCTGGCAGAGATTCCTGAAGCTAGGCATCATTAAGTTTTTACCAACCCAAACAATTAACTTGGACATGGTAACTGCGTATCATTTTCTAGTTGAGATAACTGATGCCCAGGGAGGTTTATATGATTCAGCCAACACCACGTGGAGCATAGAGGACAACCAACAATCAAATGCAAATCTCTTAGACCAAATAATGTTATAATGTACGTATGCAGGATGCAGATCTAATAAGGTACTAATCCATCTATGCATTATTATCTGCACACACAAATAGGAAAAATAAAGCATGAGATAAAAATGAAATAATAATATTTTAAGGTATCTTGCTAAGTGTTACAGCTTCACTATTCTTAGCTAAAATCTTGAGGCAAAATATATAGTTAAGGCAAGGCTCATCCATCACTAACCATGGTGGATAAGCATATTTTAAATAATCTTCTTTGTAATATTAATTCTGAGGTACCGATTTCTCATCAGATATAATTATATCATCCTTTCCTCCTTCTGAAGCAGTTGATGAAGAGCTCATAGGAAATAGAGAAGTATCAGCGCTACGCTCTCTTATTGTTTGCTGCAATTACGTGATCCGTACTATTTTTGACCCATACTTTCTCCTCAGGACTCCTATGCCACTTGCCCATTTCATGAGGATTTAGTTCAGTTAAAAGAGGATAATACCATTTAAAATCCCACTTAACTAAAGGCATGTAAATTGCAATATATCACACAGTTGTGGTACGCGGGCCTCTCACTGTTGTGGCCTCTCCCGTTGCGGAGCACAGGCTCCGGACGCGCAGGCTCAGCGACCATGGATCACGGGCCCAGCCGCTCCGCGGCATGTGGGATCTTCCCAGACCGGGGCACGAACCCGTGTCCCCTGCATCGGCAGGCGGACTCTCAACCACTGCGCCACCAGGGAAGCCCTATCACACAGTTTTGAAAGCCAACACCTGCATGAAGAAACCACCAGTAGTCCCTCTGTGGGGGTGGATGCTTCCTCCTGGTACATCGCCTACTCTGAAATACACGAGGCACTCAGCAGACGGATGGAATGGGGGATCCAGAGTAAATATGTTCATATTATTGAGTACATTTCCACTGTCTCACCTTATTCCTTTCTTATTTTTAAATAAAAATATACACTGAAGCTCTATTTTTTCTCACATTCATCATTAAATATTATCACCTCAGATCATAAGCTATCTCAAGGCACCATTACATTCATTAAGACATTCACAGTCCTTAATATAAGGCCTCATATCTGATGTTCTGCCTCGTCTAATGAAATATTCTTGTTTGCCAACATGTTCCAGTTACTCTCCCAAAATATTCCAAAATGTCATGTGATGTTTAATGACATATTCCTGAACTATTTAATGCAGATGAGAAACAACATACACACAGAAAAACATGAGCATTATTATGGCAGATTTACGTCGAGTTTGGTCATTTATGTAGACAAAGATTTTAGCGAAATATGAATGAAAAAGATTTTAGCGAAATATGAAAAGGAAAGCTCAAGTGCATAAATGCATAGGTTTGTATGCTTGAACTTTGAATTCTGTACTAGGAGACTCCAATAGAATGTTTGTTTTCTAAACAGGACTTTTTTCAGCCCATACGACTTTGTATTTTGACTGTAAACTTGTTTATATATTTAAATTGTTTTTCCTTTACCTTTGGTCCTAAACAAGAGAAAAAGTCATTTCTCCCACACAAGAGGATGATCCAAACTGATGCCCTGTTCTACCCATATCTATCCACAAACTCTGAGACTAAAGAAAGGCTGCTTCTCAATAAGACTTTTAACAAAATTTAGAACCATGTCCCATGGAATTTAAAGTATCATGCTTCAGACTTCTGTCAGGTTTTCTATTGATTACATTAACCCTCAGTGTGGAAAGCGAAAGGAAATTTCTACTGTTCAGTAATTATTTTGTATATTAAGATATTACTTTCAATTATTTACAGTCTTTCACATCCCCCAACCAGTCTCTCCAAACTTTTTTTCCCTTAAATATTTTAGTTAAATTTCACCAAAGCACAAATGTCCCAGGATCCTTCATAACTGTTTAAAGATAAAAATATTGTTTCTGTATAGTATGCCAATGGATACTCAGAACAAACTATGCAGTTTTCTAAAATGTTTTACTTCAAACACAAATATTTCAAAGGATGATAGATGAAGATTTATGCTATATTTTCAATGTAAAAATAATTTGTAATGTAAAAGTTATTTTAAAATAATTTTAATAAAATTAATTTTAAATCTGGGTGATGGGGGGTTGAAAAACGTGTTAAAAAGAAAACTCTCCTGAGATATGAAATTTTCAAGTTAATGTTTCAATAACAGATTATCTAGCCTGTCATTTACCTGCCTTATCCTCAGTCAAGAAAGTGAGGAATACAATGCATTTCAAATAAAACTGTGCTGAAAATCCAGTCATCGCAGCTCTAAGTAGAACTGCTATCAGAAGCTGCAGGGATAGAACGTTTTAACCATGGTTTAGAAATTTTTCTGAATTTGGAGCCAGTCGAAGATGACCCCACAGAATTGGACGAGAGTATGCACTCTGGCTTATTCATGGGGGGTTTCTCACACCTTCCCCTTAGACATGTTTAATTAGCCAGGGCCTGTTGTGTTTATTTGGTAGATGTGGATACAAATGGAAAAAAGGTCTTTTCATCTCTTTTTATCAGTAGTCCCCCAGAGCCAAGGCAGGTGTCTGTGGGATTAAACATAATTACAAAGGGAGAGGGTGAGAGAAGAAGGGAGCTAGATAATAATTCCCAACAGAGCTGGAATTTGAGAATGGGAGCAGGTGCTGCAAGAGGCCCCATGTATCCAACTAATTTAAGCCACGATGTTGTGTAAAGGCCCACATATTCATCCTTTCAACAGGGAGGGCACTGGCAGTCTGTGAGTACAAAGACAACCCAGTCGGAGCGATGCCAAGATGGCCGGCTTCAGCACCATGGCTACCAGGGTAACCAGACCCTGCTTCTCACTGCTGCCTTTGTTGGGTGGCAGCCACAGGAAACAAAGTGCCACTTCTTACCATTGTACAGGCACATGCATAATCATCCTCTTTTTGGCTTATCATCGTGAATTAGCAATTACTCTAGTATTAAATGGAAGAGCAGCAGCAGGTGACAAAGCACCACAACTTCTAGTTTATATTTCTGAACCACTTCATTTAGTTTTTTCAGTTTTGGATTGACCTCTTCAGCTAGTGTATTCCTACTGTGCAGAAAATTCTATGATCCCATAGAAAATCAGTTTTCTTTCTCAATTTGGAGGGTCTGACCCATGATTCTACTGAAGGGGGAAAGAAAGCACTGAAAGAAATATGGACAAAAAGGTCCTTCTTCAACTAAGAGAACACCTGGACCATATAAAGGAGACACAAACCTTAGAGCTCTCACCACCTCCCTGTGCCAGGGCAGCTTCCCATCGCAGGCTGACTCATCCAAGCCACTGTGACTCTGTCTGGACTCTTCATTTAAGATCCATTATTTACTGAAACTTTTGAGATAATGCCACTTTTTATCTGGTTGTACCCACAGTTCTCTAGCATTTACAGAATGAGAGGGGAACTAGGAGATTTTCGTTCTTATGATTCTGTGCTTTCCAAACCCAGTGAATGGAGAAGAATTTTAATAGTAACTGATAAATTATTTCAATCAGTCTTGAGAGAAGGAATTTTTTTGTAAACTTCAAAAAGAAGAAGGAAGACCTATTTTTAAAGCTGGGTACAATTTTTTTTCAGACCTGGGAGGAATTCTTGAATGTTAGTATTCCAAACTGTAATAATAAAACAGAGGGAATAAAGTTATTTTTCCAACGTGTCACTGGGTACCATTTATTTCATAGTGGTATACATTACTATGTAATAGGAATATTTTACTTATACAAGCAAAATACCTGTTTTGATATTTTCTTTTCTGTCAGCTAGGAAAAATAAAATCAAAGGATTGGTATTTTCAATGTATACAATTATAAAATGACTTTATTGTCTAATTATACATTTCATATAGGCACCCAGGTACAGTCTTTTTCTTTTTATATGTCATCTAATACCTTGTAAATTACCTGAAAACACAGTTAGTGGCTGCTCTAAGCCCAATGGTAATGTCAGAACTTACAGTTTGATGAACATATATATTTAGGACACCAGGAGGGAGTCTTAATCTGGGCTCATTATTAGCACTTTGGCATCTCAGAATACATCAGGGCATGCTAGCAAAAGTGAGGATAAATCTCTGAAGGATTAAAGAGCCTTTTTAGAGGGTACTGAGTAAAGGCAGACGTTTCTGGAAAGCAGGTTCTGAGAATACAGAGTAAATTAAAGGTATCTTTGCACTTCGAAAACAAAGTCAATGGAGAAAAAATTCACTCTGAGGAAACTGTTAGAATGTACTGATTCTATTCAGGGATACTAATTGGGTATCTGTGGGAAGAGAGGGAGACAGAGAAGAGATTATCAAGAAGGAAATTGTTTTTCAAATTAGCTCCTGGGAGATTTTGTACCAGGATTCTAAGCAGTACTCTATGCAATAAAATTAAAATGAGTCAAATGATAGAGCTCATGAGCTACTTGGAGTTCTAAAAGAAATAGAATTAAAGGTATCTCAGTGTGGGACCTGATAAAACATTGTAATAATGTTGGGAGAGGGTCCTTCCGCTATTTTAGTGATGCCATCATTAGGGGCTGGATTAGGCCATCTGTGATAAGGTTAACAGCAGCGATGAAGAGAAGAATGAAATCTTAGGGCAGTGTGACTGGAGCAGCGGCCAAGACTATGAAAGGTCAATTAACACAAAGCTTGGAGAAGCCCCAGGAGAAACTGAAGCAGCAACAGAGAGGAAAATATCAGAAACCGAGTACAAAGAGGCTGTGGCCGCAATGGGGTTTTTTCAGGAAGGGTTGGCTTAAGGTTCCAGCAATTAATCTAGAGGGGCTTAAAGACAGGGCAATTTTTGTTATTAATTTTACCCTAATTGTACCTACCACTTGGTCAGCTCTGAGAAAGTCTGGTACCTAAAACTGCAATATGCATGGCTTGTCTATGCTTATATAAAGTATAAATTATTTATGAATGCTTTCAAAAGGGAAAGGAAAGATTTGACAGAATGAGCCCTATCTTATTCCAGGAGAAAAAAATTTGATATGCTTAATATTTAAATATCATGAACAATGATCATTTTATTTAGAGTCTCTGTAAAGCATTTATCTCAACCTTGGGACCAGAGTGAGGAGTCTTCAGAAAGCTACCTACCGAAGGAGATGGCGTTGTTAAATTATTTCAGCCCTTATCACTGAGGTGAACTGGATCTGGGAGTGAGTCTCAGACTGGATCAGCTGGCAGGCAGCTAAAGAGAAGGTTGGACTTTGAAACAAGAAGGATGAGGATTTTTAGAGGCCACCCTCAATTCACCCACTTAAATCAAAAACTTGAATTCAGTAACAGTTTCAGGCTTCTTGGGTAAGCGGCTATCAGGTATGGGTATGGAAAGCATAAGCAATGATGAGAAGTGGAGGAAAAGAATTACCTGGGGCCAAGGCTCTGGAGTCAGCTCTAGGAACATTCTAAAATGACTCTGTTCATTTGAAACACCTCAGAGTCTGGGGATCTGGGTACAAATGTGTGCATCCGTGACGTAAGATGGCACTTGCAGGGAAAGCAGGGGAACAAAGCATGTCTAGTCACCAAATGGAATCATGAAAGGGGATTCAGGGAGGGGCCTGTGTAAAGCTTTTGCCACTGGGTAGCTCCACCTTTATGGATCTGTAGGAGGTATCTGGGGGTGGACCTAAGGCTGCCATTAAACAACAGAGCCTGCGGCCTGGAAGGTGGTCCAGAGGAGACTGAAGGCAAGCTGGGATCTGCTGGCTACTGCCTATCTGCTCACCACTGGATCTCAATGAAATTACCTTGCTTGAGTGATAGCTCCTTCCAAACCTGGAGTAACATTCCCTTTTTACTTTTTACTTCTAATATAGAACCAAGGAGGAAAAAGGATTCTAGAAAATAAAGTTCACAGCTTAACCACACTGATATACCACAATCTAGCAGAGTCCATTCCCTGTCAGCATGACACATACACACCTCTTTTAATCGTACTTAACTTACAAATAAAGAGAACAGCAAAATCCATCTAACATGGTGTCATTCCTATTACAACCAAAACACATTTATCTTCCACCCCAAAGCATAGACAAAGTCAATTCATCCATATCTGGGTGATGTTCATTTCTCTTCTAGCTGAGTCACACACCAGTTTTGATATCTTGTAAATTAAATATTGAGATATATGTTATTTGCTAACATACCTTAGATTAGATAGTCATCATTTCTACAACTGATCATGTGGTCATATTTGGTATTTATGATGTTCTTTCAATACCCATTCTTTATTTTCTTTGGCCTCAGAAGACAGCTTAGCTGGTCATGCTTTCTTTGCTGGGTGGGATGGTTTAAACCTTCATTGCTAATGAATCTGGCCATTTGCAGTACTGCCTGCATTGGGTTGTAGTTTACAATTAATTTTTATCACAAAGCATGGTAATAATAAGAGGTGTTCCAGAAGTATTCCTCTGTTGCAAACATATTTCTCCCTGTGTCTACTGTGTACTAGCAACTGAATTCCCCCTTAATAAGATCAGTGGTCGCAGCCTCACGCCTCATAGTTCAGTGATGGGAGGAGCCCAAAAGAGCCAGGTGGCAGACTCAGCTTCCAGTTTCATGGAAACAGTATGGCCCTCTGGTGAAAGTATTTCTTCCTTGAAAACTAAGACCTTTAAATCAGCGTAGCCCAAAATTGTGGGAACAGGAGACAAAAATTTTGCTAGTGGTTGATTATCAGTAAGTAACAGTGAGAAGAATCACTCACATTCCAGTTGATTCCCAAAGGCTAGTAGCTATGGGAGAGAGAGCACCATACATAGGTTGCCTATTCAGAACATGTTCTGCAGCCTTGAGGACATTATCCAAAACAGCTGGCACTATAACCTAGTCTTTAAAAAGCTATTTCATAATTCTAACTATTCAGCTGATCCAGGTGATGGAAGACATGGAAAAATCAATGCATTCCATCAGCATAAACCTATTGCTGCACTTTAGTCTTCTGGTTGGTCAGAATCAATCTCTGTGGAATGTGATGACAGCAAATGAGGTATTCTGTAAGTCCACAGTTTCTTTGGAAGGAGTGTTTGAACATGAACAGGAAAGGCAAATCCATATTCACAGTAAGGATCTATTCTAGTAAGAACAAATGCTGCTCCTTCCATGGTAGAAAACAACCAACACAACCAACCTTCAAACAGATGGCTGGCTTACACTCTGCGTGCCATATTGGGGGCTCAGGGCTGATCTTTGCTGTTGGCAGTTTGGAAACTCACCAGTGCCTGTAGCCAGAACAGCACAGTGGAATAGATGTCTGTGTTGCAGAGTGTATACAGTCGCCATCCCTGCTTCCATGGCCACTTTTTTCACAAGCTCATTGTACAAGGATAGGGGTGACTGAGGAAAGATGCTAACTGACATTCACAGAATGTGTCGCTTTGTCCAGAATATTCAGACATCTTTTGTTGATGTTTCTCTTTATGAGCAATTACAAGATACCTTCAGAGTCTGTGCCCATTTGAAAAGACCTAGTCATATACTTCTCCCCTAGAGCTCTTATTACTGATTTTCCAATCATGTTCCTTCCTAATTTTTTTTAACCATTTGGCCAAATTGTTAAATACTGCCCATGTATTAGTGTGGATCTGGACATCTGGATATCTCCCCTACCAAGTAAAATGAGAAACCATGTGAAAGGCTAGAAATTTTGCCCACTGGAAGACCTTACCTTCTTCACTGTCTTTTAAGACCTCCCTAGTATATGGCTATATTGCTTCAAACACCTACGTTAGGATAGATTCGGCATATCATGTAAAATCATGTATAAATCAGGACCCAGGTTTTTCTTCTTTAGTCAGCTCATCCCGGGGAACTACCCATGAGGCCAGAGGGGACTGTTGAGAGACAGAAGGCAAAGCAGCACCAGTAGGAGCCTCGGGAATCTGAGCCACTTCAGTGCCTTCAGTGACTGTTTGAGCCCCGTCTCACTATCAACCTGATAGTAGGGCACTTCTATGCACACCTGACTCTATCCTTCAGTGAGTCACACAATTCCAGTTCATTATGGACGTCTAGGTTACAGGAAAACTTAGGGGCCCTTGGAAAAATGTTTATTTTCTGATGGGTCCCAGTGATAAGCCACAAGGTTCTTTCTCAAAAGAATAGTTATCTGCTAAAGACGACATGGTTTTGTTCTAAAATGTTAAGCCTGTACAGAGTCAGCTATAGGGACTTTCCATACATCATACCTCTCTTCTATAAACACTTTGAGAACCACTGAGTTGGCTGGGTCACACAGTCCAAGAGACAGAGTGGCTTATATAGCAAGGGGAACCTGCGAAGAAGCCGTTTCTTGCTTTGTCACACTCAAAACTGGCATTCTTTCTATTATTCCCCAAAGCATATGTGGCTTCCAAACTCCAAAGAGGCTCACTAAGCATTACATCTTTTTCTTAGTTTTAAGAAGAGTCAGACGTGGAAACTCTTCCTTCATCTTGGAAAGAATATTAAAACATGCCCCAGATATTTCACCATGCTGCCAGACCCTTGAATTTCAGTGGGATTTACTTCTCACCCTCTGACATACATGCTTCTTTCCTTCCAAAATATCCAAGATGGTTGCTACTTCCTAATTTTGATTCCTGTCAACCTGATATCAGTGGAGGGTCTAATATGAAGTCTTGTATGGAGAAGTGATCAATGATCTTTTGGGTGAGATTACAAGAGAGGGCTGGAGTATTGATGTAGCTCTAAGATAAAACAGTGAAAGTTTATTTCTGGTTTTGTAAATGAAAAGCAATATGCTTTTTGTGGTCTTTTACTAACATAAAAAAATCCAACAATTCAATAATTGGCTACCCAATATCAGGAGGTGTGTTCCTTTGCTTCAGTAAAGAAACCACATATGCCTTAAAAATCTAAAAATAGAGTTACCATATGATCCAGCAATCTCACTCCTGGGCACATATCCAGAAAAGATGAAAACAATGTTTATGGCAGCACTATTTACAGTAGTCAAGATATGGAAGCTACCTAAGTGCCCAGCAACAGATGAACAGATAAAGAAGATACGGTGTATATTTATACAATGGAATATTACTCAGCCATAAAAAATGAAATAATGCCATTTGCAGCAAAATGGATGGATGGACATAGATATTATCATACTAAGTGAAGTAAGTCAGACAGAGAAAGACAAATATCATATGATATCACTTATCTGTGAAATCTTAAAAAAAATGATACAAATGAACTTATTTACGAAGCAGAAATAGATTTACAGACACTGAAAACAAACTTATGGTTACCAAAGGAGAAAGGGGGGGTGGTGGGTAAGGGTTAAATTAGGAGTTTGGGATTAACAGATACAGACTACTATATATAAAATGGATAAAGAACAAGGACCTACTGTACAGCACAGGGAACTATATTCAATATCTTATAATAACCTAGAGTGGAAAATAATCTGAAAAAGAATATATATAATATATATTATATTAAATATATATTATATTTTATATATATTACAAAAATATATATATTATATATATAATATATAACTGAATCACTTTGCTGTACACCTGAAACTAACACAACATTGTAAATTAACTATACGTCAGTAAAAATATTTTAAAAGAAGAAAAAAAAAAGAAACCACATATGGAACAGAGATGAAATTAGAGTCACAGCTTGATTAAATTTAAAAGAATCCACTGTAATTCTCTAAGATCAGTCTGGGTTTTGCTCAAGATGAATAGGTGAGGTTCAATGGAGATGTGATAGGAATCACAACATCTGCGTGCTTCAAATCTTCAATGGTGGCCTCTTTGTCCTGATTCGTAAACTTCAGTTTTGTCTCTGCCTTCACACCCTCCACTGCTGCTTCTCTTGTGTGTACTCATTCTAACACAGCCCTTCCATGCTCAATCTGCCCCCGATTGTTCTAACCACTTACCCCACTGTCTGAGCATGACCTTCTTGTACGGAGCATACTTCTTGTACTCAGTCTTCTGAGACTTTTGTTGATTCGTAAACTCGGTAGCTTCCCAGGTGAAATCTGAAGCTGGCCCCTGTAAGGAAGGCAAGGAGAGACTGAAGAAAGAGGCAGACCACTCTGGATTTGTAGGTGGCATGTATAACAAGCAAGGGAACTTACATATGAGGTTAGTCTTGGGTGGCTGCAAGGTGAGTTGATCTCAACACCCACGTGCGAGAATCTTAAAGTTTATGTAGAGGCCCTAACTGCGCTCAGGCACTTATGCCGTCCAGATGGTCTCAACAACTCCTTACTCTCTCAAGGCTACGTCCCTGGAACAGTTCCCACTGTGGGAATGGTGGACAGAATGTACATTCCAAGGAGAGGGGGAGGGGTGAGGAGCCTCCGATTGACCAGGTTGAGCTCACAGGTCAACCAGCGGGCACTCACACCCTCCCGATTACCTCCTCCAACAATTCAATAGGAAACAGAGGACCTATATTGTTACCTTCCAGGTTTACCATTTATCGTGTACGTAACTTGCTTGAATTTGTTTTGTGTTACTTTCTTTAAAAAGAACTATGTTATCAAGACTTCAGCGTTGTACCTGCAACATAATGTGCCCAGTAAGTATTTATTAAATTAAGACATTTGTGAAGAGGAAGGATAAATTGTGTCTATACTGGGGCAAATTCAGAGAGCAGATCAAAATACACTGATGCTCGCCTACTTATTAAAATACAGTGAGACAGGGTCAGTTCCAGAGTCAGGGTAGATGGCAAAAGAAACGAAGTAATTCTGGCTTTACAAGCTCAATCCCTTTTCCTATCTGGGCTATTCCTACATGGAGTCACAGAAACATGAGAAATGCAATGAGATCAAGTAATAAGATAAAACAATATTTTCAGGGATAAGTTAAGAACATTTGACTTGTTTCCTCCTTACACACACGTACAGACACACTGAACAATGTGCAAAGCAATGAAGTATATGCACAGACTAATCATGTAATTCATTATGAAGAACTTTTAAGAGTGGCAATTAATAATTATGTTGGGACAACATGCATAAACGTAGGCTGCCCCAGGCAACCAGGACATAAGATCAGGAGGTAACAGTCACCTGTGATAACACCTAGCATTCTCAGAGCTTATCAGGTTATATTTGCAAGATGGGCCCAGAGGGCTCAGAGCCAGGAAATAATCTATTACAAGTGATTAACATATTTACCCACATCCCTCAAGATGTACCTGCCTGTATTGTTTTTGAGAACTGCACCCCTTTTCCCCTTTACTTTCCCGTCACTTTCATGTGTATCTCTCAATTTATTTCTTATTAATTTTCCTTTATTCACTATTGTTTCATTTTGTTCCTATACTTCCACAAACTCGATTTCCTTCTCCATCCCTCCAGGTATTCTTTAGAGCTAAGACTGAGACTCTTGGTGTAGAACTTCTTATCATCTGAAGTATAAATTTGCATCTTAAAAAGGAGAAATAAATTCAGGATCTTTTATTTCTCAGGTATAAGACTATGAAGAAAAGGTATATATAAGTCCTCCAATTACACAAAAAGGAAATAAAACTACCAGACTTCTTGATATTTTGAGCAAGTTGGATTCCTTAATGAAAAATACTTTTGGAGCTAAAATACACCTTAGAAGTTACCTTGTGCATCTTTATTTTCAAATTTCACCCTTCTAGTATCTCACCTTAGAAATGTCATTCCAAAAGGAAGCACAATTTAAAAGAGCAGCTTTTAACCGACATAGCATACTTGTAGGAATTGCTGAGCTGTGTAACATGGACTGTTTGCTTAGGGATTGCCTTGGTGTTTCATTACCAGGGGACTGAAATTCAGCTCAGACTTGGAGCAGAGAAAATAACAGAATTGTACCATTATGGGGAGGCAATCACTTAAGGGAATGTGCAAAGGTAAAATTTAGTTCAGGGATTCTCTGCATATCAGTCACATTCATGTGTCATTCTGCTGTTTAGCCTGGGATGATTGCTTAATCTTCAAATTGCAAGCTAGCAGTGACATGGCAATAGCAGAGCTAAAAGGCTGAATGTAGGCGTATGGATGTGCAGAACTTCAGAAAATGCATCATTTCACCTTCTCTATTACTGAGAATTTTTATTGCAGGGTATTTTAACAACCCTATGATATGTGATCATCAAAGTCTGAAAGATGCCTTTTTAATTAAAGTCACCACCAAAGGCAATTAAGCTCCAATTAGTAAACTTTCCTTTTAAAGTAAAGAATATTATAGGCTTTTGTTCCCCTTAAGTTTTTGTGAATGCCTTTTTCTGTTTTTTGTACTTTTTGATCAATTTGCTTTATCTGTTATTGTTTAAGGAGTTCCATGAATAAGCAAATATTTACCTTCTACCTCCTTTTGCCTAATCACTCTGATAACAGTGATTACATTTGAATCATTATCTATAAATGTAAGATGCAAATACTGACTTCTGTTTTTCTTGACATATTAGTTTTTTTTTTCCCACACTTATGGTAATGAAACTGCAGGGTTTTGTGAAATGTCAGAGCATTTGAATTGGGTTTGATTCACTGAGAGATCACTGGATCTTTCTATCACTTACAGATGTCCACTGAAAACCCTAACAAATATTTTCATTAGTATGCCCCACTATTTCCTAGATAAAATAAAAATATAGATGATGCAGCTCAAACTCATCCATGTACTGAAAAATCAACTCACAATACATGTTCTACTAATATTGCATTATTAGCATTTTAGTCTACAAATTTAACAGTTAAATGTTTCTAGACTTTATTCTCTTCCACCACTGTAGTCCTATGCCGAAATCATAACCATTTTGATTTAAAATATATTTATAAATTGTTATAAGAACTATATAATAAATCGAGTATGTTATCAAGCTCTATAATTGTTTATAGATACATGTATTCTTCCATACCTGAAGAAAATTCTTCAGAATCTGCAACTTAACTAACTACTGTATATAATGTATCAAAAGGATCTGATTCTTAGGGTTCTCTTTCTCTCAAAATTTTTTCCCCACCAAAGGGAAACTCTTAATTTGAAAAGCTATATTTAAAAATATTAATTGGTTATAATTTTAAGGCTAAACCAATAAACCATTTGAACATTTAACCATTTCTCTGAAACAATATTTTTAAGAATGTTTTATTACTAAAAATTTTAAACATATACCAAAGTAAATAGAATAGTATAAAGAACTTTCTGGCATACTAAATATTCCATGCCTATATTGTACCATTCCTGCCCTAGCCCTGGAATAAGCCTTTTGTCGAAGGAGTACTGGTCCCTTTTATTCCTTTAATCGTAGACTATAACCTAGAAATCAAAACACTACATTTCATATACAAATGGCACTAATTTTAGACTTTCTATTCTGATCCAATGGTTTCTCTGTCTATTCCCACACCAATACCAAACTGTTTTAATTATAGAGGCTTTACTGTATGTCTTAATTTCTGGTAGGTCTAGATGCCACCTATCAGTAGCTCTTCTTTTTAAAGGTTTCCCCAGATATTCTTGTATGTTTGCTTTCCCAAGTAAATTTTAAAATTAACTTTCCTGTCTCCATAAAAATAAGTGTCATTTTTATCGGGATTACATTCAATTAGTTCATTAATTTATGCAGACAAATAAGCATCTTTATGATAATGTTTTGTCTTCCTATATTACACAAACTCCTATGGAATATATGCTATTTTCCTATATTCTTTCTTATATTGGCATTCACATGGCAATGGTCATGTGTTGCCCATAGTGTTCTATTTTAATCATAAATTGTCTATTTGTTCTTAATTAAATTCTTATTTATAAGTGTTACCCAACCCCCCAAAATAATCAATGTTTTGCTAAACCTGTAGGCAATTTAAACTTGTTAAGCCTATCTTCATCTTTCTAAACATGTATTTTCTTTCTGTTGCTAGAAATAAAGTTAGTCTTGACATATTTAAAAAATACTAATGAGGCAAGGTATTGATATTTTTTATGCTTGTATTACACCAATAAGCTATCATTCCTTAGTTCCTAGCAGCCTGACCATTTCATCTCATAGAAATTGTACAGTTATTTTCTCCTTGATAAGAAAAATCCACAATGTTAAGTTCCATCAAGAGGAAATTAAGGACTCCTCTGGTGGCGCGGTGGTTAAGAATCCGCCTGCCAATGCAAGGGACACGGGTTTGAGCCCTGGTCCCGGAAGATCCCACATGCCGCAGAGCAACTAAGTCCGTGCGCCACAACTACTGAGCCTGCACTCTAGAGCCTGCGAACCACACTTACTTAAGTCTGCGAGCCTAGAGCCCACGATCCGCAACAAGAGAAGTCACCGCAACTAGAGAAAGCCCACGCACAGCAACGAAGACCCAATGCTGCCAAAAATGAATAAATTTGTAAAAAAAATTTATAAAAAAAAGGAAATTAAAACTAAAAAGAAAAAATATATTTCTTTATTAAGTTTAATAAAATTTAAGAATGAATCAACTTTCACCTCTCCTTTTCTACTTCATAGTAAATAGCGCCAAAGAACTCTTAGAATTGGATGTATCAACTGAATGGTTTTTCCTAATTCTCACCATAAACGCAAAGTTTTTTCTTGTCAATTACCCACCTTGTTTCCAAGAAATTATCATGTCCTTCTCTATTACAATGTGCCACACATTATTTTGTGACAAATAAAATCAATATAGTCACTACATATTTTTAAACTTCTGTTTTGTGCCTACCTATATATAGGAGGAACCAAGATGGCCTACAATATGTTTACTATATGAAATTGCCAATACTTTATCATATTAATTTACTATTACACCATAGTTTACCTAAAAACATGAAAATATCATAGGCTTCGGATTAATACATATATATAAATGAGTTCATAAAATATCTAAAAGGAAAATATGAGGTTACATGGAAAAGAAGGGAGAGAGTTGCTCTAGGAACCAGAGCTAAGTTATTTATTGAAATAGAGTGCCCAATTTGGCTCTGAGCTTTCATGAAGCTAGAGCATATAGGAAAAAAAAAAAAAAAAGCCATCCAAAAAAACCCCTCACTGTCAGAACTCTGAACTATACATTTTCAGATGCCCTTTGCAACGCTAATCAGCACAGAAATTTTTCATCAATCAGAATGTTCAGTAAGATTATTTATCCCATTTAATTCTACTTTTAACAGAGGCATGAAAGAGATAAAAATAGTGTTAGTTATTATTGTTGAAAATATTTCTAAACCATTTTAGTTCCTTGACCTAAAATTAAACAGTTTGAAAAATTTAAATCTTTGATAAATTACTGATAGTCGTATACAAACACCAATTCTCTTTGTAGAGTAATAATTTCATGGAAAGACATGTCAGAAGACTTTTTCATCTTTATTATTAAAAAGCGTAATTACTGCTTATAGACTTGTTACATTAAAATTGCATGTTAAATTGCATGTTTGGAACTATTTAAATGAAACAAAATATTATCTGGGTCCGGAATGTACATATCACTGCAGCTCTCTGGCTTATTGAGGGTTCATAGAATGTAGGTGAACTTATAGCAACCTCTTCCTGGACAGTCCGCATTGCTGGCTTCATTTCTATTGTCTTCCATATCTCAAAATACCTGTGTAATTGAGGTTTCTGATTAATTTATTCTGGTTATTTGATGTCTTAGAAGATATTTCATCAAGATAGGATAATGAACTGCCTTCTTCTAAGTATGATCTTGCAGTGATTCTTGTAAAATTTATGGTAATATACAACCTTCATGTCCATTCCACCATACATAATAAACTCAGATTGTCTTTAATGTATGTCAAATACATTTAAATTTTATGTATGTATGTATTCTGAACAATGAAAATATACTGATGAGAAGGCTGCAGTTCCTGCCAAAAAGAGAACTTCTTTTCTACTGGGACAAACAGTAATGCAAACATTAGTCACAATCAAAGTGCTTAGTATTTTAATAAAAACAACAATAATAGCTTTACCTCTAGGAGTGAAGAAAACTTCCCAGAGTAGGCGATATTTGATCTGTTTTTATAGGACTATTAGAAATTTACCGGGTGGAAAAACATAGGGAAAGATATTTGAGTTAGAAGTCCTGAAAAATAAAAAGGAGTAATAACAAGGAAGAGTATGAGTTGGAGCGAACTACAAGCAATATGGTGACTTCTCAGATACGGACTTTAAGGCAAGGTGGAAACTGAGTCTCAAAACATCATCACTGCTTTCATTGGTTTTGTACTGTGCCAGCTGAACCAGACTGGAACAGCATTTGCTACAGTTCCTCTCTCTGATGGTTGTGAGTTACGGTTGACCACAAGAGAAGTGTGCATGAGATTTGGAATGCAGAAGTGAGGAGGATATTAGGCTCTGCAGTTGGGTTGGGGTGAAAGCTGCTGCTGCAGGTCAAGTATGAAGTTGCTGATTTGTCTGATCGTCTGATTGCCATGAGGCAGCATCCACATCCGCTGCTCCCACCTGATCATCTCCTTTAAGACCTCAAGCCCTAAATCAGGCACATGTGCAAAGTGCTTTGGCCTCTTCTAGAAGCCATTTTTGTTGTTGGGACTGGATGCGTTAAGAAGCACCTGCAGGTTTCAGTTTCTCCTTGTGAGTTCCACTTCATCTCTTATCTACCCCAGCTTTTTTTTTTTTTTTTCCACTGCTGGCTCCATTGACCTACAAACTCTTCAGTCCCAATGCCACAGACAGAGCCAACAGCTTTTCATAAACTTCTTCACAGGCTCCCAGTATTACATAAGATCTAAAATAAAGCCTTTATACCACATCACTCATAGTAATTTTGTTTCCCTGGTTGAACCCCAGGTGATGCACAGCACTTCCTATTATTTAAAATTTACAAATAAGGTACCAAAATGTCACTTTTCTTTCTGAAAAAGTCACATAAATCGGAGTGATTTTTTGTGCATATTTTTCAATCTGTGGGGGAAGTAGTGAAGAAACATCAGAATTCATTCTAGTTGGAGAAATAAAGTGCTTGATTATAACTAGAAGAACATCTCCATGAAAAAAACCCATTTCTCCTTGCAAAGAAAGCAAAGGGGAACAGCCTGGAATCAGCTTTGATCACACAGATTAAGACTGGAAATGCTATCTTTATTCTGGTGTTGGTACGGAACTGGGGTTTCAGAGTTGAGGACTAATTCTCTTTTCATGAGTATATCTCTTCACATGCATAAAATCATAAATCATGCTATTAATGATGCTGTTAAAAGTTCATTTTTTGATCCCATCTACTGTGAGGTCCCACAAAATTCTGCCATATTTGTTGCCTCAATCCAAGGGTAACTAGCAAACTGCTGTGCAAATGTTTAATAAATCTGATAAATTAGTTTATTTAATGTAGCAGTTGAGTACTGAGGATTGGATATCTTTGATACTGGATCAAAACATCTGCCTTTCTGATACACAAACTTAGCGAATAGCTAACCTCAAAACCTACCTTTCTGTTTCACAGGTTTATTTAGCCAAAGAGTGAAAGATGAGAAGCACTACTTTAAGACATCTCTCTCAGATTTAGAACAATATTTACCCACACTTGTTGTTTTATACCTTGAGAAATAAATAACTATTTGAACTAGAAAAAGAAGACTGGCTAAGCACTCCTGGTAAGACCATATGATCGTGTGTGGAGGAGGAGGGCAGTGGACGACCGCCTCAGGAGGTTCAATTATTTGTCCTTGGCCTGCACACTGGAAAGGAAGAAACTACTTGCATCGACAATAAACATACAGACAACTTAGCTAAAATGATTCCAATCAAATTCACTGCCTTATTTTGCTAAGAATCAAGAAATCAATGATGATTATTGTATGACAAAACACAGTGTCTGGCCAAAAAAACAATCTCTGAGAAAAGAAAAACTTAATTTAGGAATGGCCATAACTCCCCTAAAGCTAAATAACTTAACAAAATACAATTTTAAGGCCTCTCTTACAAATAACTAACTTCACTCATTCCCAGTAGAATAATGACTCTGCTATAGAGATAACAATGTCTAGCTTCTTTTAAGATAAATTTTTCCAAGCAGAGCATAGGGAATTTCAAACTTAAATGATGTGCCCAAGACTTTCTTCATTAGCAGTCCATACTTTCTCCCCCAAAGAATGGGATCCACAGCAGATAAGTATCGAAACACCACTGTGAATACAGCACTGAACTAATAATCATGAAACAATGGAATCAGAGGTGGAAATATATATTGACTGCATGAATGTATTCCAGCATAAGCACATGAAAGCATTTTCTTTTTTGTACTCTCTGTGCAGAATAGTTTAAGGATAGGTTGATGAAGTTGCATTAGGACTAATAGGGTATAAGAATAGTTCTGTTCATCCAGTGTAATCTCTGTGAAGAACATGAGGTTCGGTGCTTTTCTAAAGGGATATATATGAAGGAGAAATGATTTCCCTACATCACGATAAACATCAAAATATTTTGAAATGTACACTGTCTTTTACTTAAAAAAATTCTACTTCTACTCCATTGCCATAAAAATTTGGGATGGGGCTTCCCTGGTGACGCAGTGGTTGAGAGTCCGCCTGCCGACGCAGGGGACACGGGTTCGTGCCCCGGTCCGGGAAGATCCCATATGCCGCAGAGCGGCTGGGCCCGTGAGCCATGGCTGCTGAGCCTGCGCATCCGGAGCCTGTGCTCCGCAACGGGAGGGGCCACAACGGTGAGAGGCCCGCGTATCACAAAAAAAAACAAAAAAAACAAAAAATTGGGGATGTAGCTGCAAAGATTTCCATTGAAATGTTATTTATAACATCTAAAAATTTTTGATATCCACAAATCTCACCTATAGGGGATTGTTTAAATAAATTATGATAGATAATATAAAATTATAGTCATATATTAATACCTGTTACTAATAAAATGATAAAATATTTTCATAATATACTGTTAAAGAAAAATGTCATTTACTCAGCAAACTATATTGTGTATATGTGTATACGTGTGAGAACAAGAGAGAGAAAGAGAAATCTTGAATTATACACCCCCAAATTGCAGGATTTTTCATTTTCTTTTACTTTCAGTTTTTAAAAAATGTTTCACAATAAACGTGTTGCTTTCCTAATCAGAAATTTAAAAATAATAATTAGAAATACGTTATGTAATTTTTTTTTTTTTTTTTAATGAGTAACAAGTGTAGAGGAAGACCCATGCAGAATTTTAGATTTGGGAGGAATTTCACATCAAGAGGTAATATCTTTAATGTCCCCTCTTTTAAAGAGAATGCCTCTCAATTATGCCTTGTCAGTTTATTGTCCCCATTCTCCTCTCCAGAGCGTTCTTCAGTCTGTTTATGTCCAGGTACTTTGTTTCATATTGACTCTGTGCTTCTTACTGCACCATACAGTGAAGTGGCTCTGGGATGCATATGGTACAGAATCAAGGATGGCTCAAACTAGCGACACCTTTTTCAAAGGTAACGAGACTGACCGGGTAGATAAGGCAGTTCTTTGGGGTAAGTTAAGGGGCTGGAGGGGGAAGGTGAAGAGGGAACTCTTGAGGGCTTGGAGAGAAGCTAATCAAGAATAAAATTACAAATGAAAATAAAAAATTTCAAAGAATGAAGGAAAACTGATTTAAAATAATATTGTCCCTTAGCTCAGCCTAATGGGTCCTGCTGCTCTGGGTGGCACTCTCATCTAACCACCAGGGAACTGGGGTTCAAGGAGCAATCAGATTGAAGACAATTGGCATTCAGCCCTGGCGAGGAGCAGGGACAGAAGGCTCTTTGTTGAATCAGGCAGCCAGAGAGTACCTTGTGCTGAGCAATATCTGGATTAAGGGCGTGCACGCTCGCTTGTCACAAATGTTTTATTGTGTGTCTGGGCAAGTCATTCTCACTTGTTAAGGAACAGCGAGGGTTTTGTTCTGCACGGGCTTAAAATAAACCAGAAAATTCAGAGAGGCTTAGGGTAAGGGGGGAAAGAGGAGGAAGAGTTCATGTTTATGGTTTATTTTTGTTTGGTTAGCTCTCTAAGCTTTTGGAATAGGCAACTTCCTGGGGATTTTAAGTCTTAAAGTCTTCATTAGCTCTAATTTTAAAGTAACTTTTATGTTGATAATTAAAAAACTAAACTGGAATAAGAAATGTACTTGTTATCTCAGTATAAATGTCGTCTTGGTAAAGTGCATCGCATGCCATCAATGTGTCTTTACCCTGGCATACTATATGAGCTCAGTGAACACAATGGGACTAGTGAAAGACAGTATTTTGAGTATGTTTTTCCTTAGGTTTTTTATTATTTCTTTTTTGCCCACACCTTCTTTTGAAAAATATAAAAATCTCACAGACTCCTTTATTTGAAATACCATGAATGCAATGAAAAGCAAATCAAAATATTGGAAAACTATGTTTTTTTTTCAAACTTCCTATTTCCCTTCCTCCATTCTATCATTTCCCCACATCCACCACCTCTTCCCAGAGCTGTGTGATCCCTATTGAAAACCATTCATTGTTTGCACATAATCAGAAAACCTAGTTTCTAGCCCCAGCCCTGTTTTCACTTAACAGCCATCTGTACTTGTGCAAGTTACTTATTCTCTCTGGGCCTTGATATCTTTCTCTGTCAAATGTGAATAGTCTAACCTGCCTTCCTGTCTAAAAGAGTTACTGAGATTCAAAAGTGATCACACATTTTAAGACACTTTGTAAATGAAGAATAAGTAATAGTAGTATTATGAAAAGCCTTCAGCTTTGCTATTGCAGTATAGCTAATACACACAAAAGCACACACATCATTAAAAAAAATGTCAGAGAGGGGCTTCCCTGGTGGCGTGGTGATTGAGAGTCTGCCTGCCGATGCAGGGGACACGGGTTCGTGCCCCGGTCCGGGAAGATCCCACATGCCGCAGAGCGGCTCAGCCCGTGAGCCATGGCCACTGAGCCTGAGCGTCCGGAGCCTGTGCTCCGCAACAGGAGAGGCCGCAACAGTGAGAGGCCCGCGTACGCCAAAAAAAAAAGAAAAAAAAAAAGAAAAAAATGTCAGAGAGAAAAATCTGTGAAGATAATTACTTTAGAAGACGACTTTGCTTTGCTGTGAGTCTACCTCCCACCCCAGGAAGGAACAGGGGATAGTGAGGCTTACTATCTCCTTTATCTCTGGGCAGGTAAGAAGAGCATCTAGGGGACAACTCAGAACAGCTTAAATGTGTTTATTGCTTTTGGGAGAATCACAGGATCTGATGCCAGGCTTAAGCCTAAGAAAACTAAAGCAGGCTGTGGAAGAGGAAAGAGATGCCTGCATTAAGTCTGGCAAAAGCTGGGCAAGTGTTTGCAATGATCCGACATAGGCCAGCCTTGAAGAAGAGAAAGACAAGGTGGGCTGCTCTTGCTTCCAATACAGTAAGATCACTTAGAGGGATGGTGCGCAGGAAGTGCACGGTACTTCACTGGAGGTTCGTATATGTTAAATTGCTACCAGCTGTTGAAAGAACCAAAGGATCCCCTGGAACAGAGCTGCACTTTCTAAATCAAGGCTTTCCTTGACTCGCAAGGCTCCCAGTAATGACCATCGCCAACAACCAATGAAAGTACATCAGGAGGGAAGAGATTAGTTTTCACCATCTATGAGATCCAGAGAAAAGAAGACCATCTAGCCAAGTGTTATAAGATGGCCCTGTTCATCCCAGTCCTCTCTTCCCAAATTCGACACTGGAGGGATCTGTTATGTCTACTAGCCAGAGTCAGTGAGAGAGGGAACAGAAGGGTGAAATCTACCCCAGTGCCTTTCCTGAAGCCAGGCAGCCACGAATCAAATGTTAACAGAGGGGAGATAGCTTTTTTAAAATAAAGACCAAAGCACTTATTAATATTTTGGCCTGGACATACTTCATTTACTGAAGCAACACTGTGTCATACATATATATATATATATATATATATATATATATATATATATATATATCTGTGAGTATATATATGTCTACCTAAGACTGAGTAGAGAAGTCATAGGGTTCCCCGAGTTTCCATCCATGGGCAGTGGATAACCAACCATCTGCTCATCTCACCTTCAATAAATGTTAAAGGGGCAAGGAAGACAAAATAAAATTGTATCTTGATTATATTTCTAATTATCCATATCCAATGTACTGGTTATAATGTTACCTTCCCAATATATCAACTAGTATTAGAAATTTTTAATAAACTGTGAACCTCAAGAAACTTAGGCTGGGTCAAATGTCAAGCTCTCAAACTCAAAACTATTAATAAGCCGTCACTGAGCACCTGCATTATACGAAGAACTCTATTAAATATTGTCAAGAAGCAAAGAAAGAAAGGAGAAGACAAATCCTCCGTCCTTGGATGAGTTCACAGTACAACTGTATTTGTTAACACATATAACAATATTGCATGTTGGGAACAACTGCACAGTGACCTATTAGTTTTCTCAAAATAATGGAGTTCCGTAAATCTGTTGTAAAAATCCATGAGTGAAGTGAACTTGGTGTTCCTTGGAATGCCCATGTTTGACTTTTGTATGCTCTGCAGATCAGAGAATAAGGATCTTAGAGCAGCATCATGTTCACTTCTTGTCTGACCCTTTTATTTCAAGCACACTTACATGCACATCCTGAAACCAAACCTCTGCTTCCCAGGAGTCATCTCATGCAATTCCCCATAGTTGTTCCAGAAAATGAAGATGGACATCCTGAGAGTCACGAAAGGTGGACAGCTGGGAGCAGGGAAATGGAAAATACAGACTCTGTGTTTACCTACAGACCTTTTCTAGAATGGGCATCACAATGTGGCTTTGTAAAAAAATGCTAGTTAGGCATCTCATACAGAAAGATGGCATAAATGTTGGACCTGCTTAAGACAATGGTGAACCAGTTCAAAGAAGAATTCTTCAGAGGAACAAAAGACTGTCAGTACATCAGGGAAGAAATGATGCCCTTTGTTAGGGGGTGAATTGTGCCCCCCCCCAAAAAATTAGTATGTTGAACTCCTAGTCCCCAGTACTTCAGACTATGACCTTTTGGGAAATAGTCATTGAAGATGTAATTAGTTAAGTTAAAATGAGGTCATATTAGAGTAGGATGCCTAATCCAATGGCTGCTGTCCTTTTTAAAAAGCGAAATCTGGACATGGAGACACACAGTCAGGAAGATTGGAATTATGCTGCTGCAAGCCAAGGAACTACCCGAAGCCAGGAGACAGGAGACAGGCTCAGAACAGAGGCTCTCCTAGAACCCCCAGAGGCAGCACGGCCTTTTGGTTGTCGTGATTTTGGACTTCTAGCCTCCAGAAAAATAACAGAATAAATTTCTGTTGTTTAAGCCACTCAGTGTGTGGTACTTTGTTACAGCAGTCCCAGTAAATTAATACACCCTTTTTTAGAATGAGCTCACAAAAATAATGAAAGCATTTCAACATACAGGCTACAAGGGCATAAAAATAATACTTTAACACAATAATAGAATCTAATCCCCAAGGAAGAGGCAGACATATTTAACATATATTAGTACTTCAAACTCAGATGTCAATAGAAACTAAAATAAAAAGGATGTGTTCAGCTCTGAAGTGCTAGTGACATCACATTCAAATGTGCTATTCACTTATCTGTCTTCCCCCCTAGTCTGAACATGCCTTAATAGAAATCCTGCCTAATTTGTCTTTATAATCCTTGCACCTTGTACAGAACCCAAAACAGTTCACTTAGAATTGAACTATAGAGAATAATCATTATCAGTAACATGACCACCAACAAGAAAACATTATTTCAGTTAAAATGAAACTGAAATATTTCATTATTTCAGTTTCATGCCTGTGTACGCATTTCCTTGTTGTCATTTAAATTCTAAATATGTACAGTGGGTATGGATTTTAATCTACCATACTCAGGTGCAAAATAATATCACATTACGTACTTTATTTTCTAACTAAACGTATTTCTGACTCTAAAATCCTGTCTCGATGAAGGGAAATTCAATCATGTTCAGGTTAGAAGAATGCTTCCTCTATCCTAGGCTCACAAAAGATGGGGTTGGGTATCGCCCTACCATGAGCAAGAGGCCCTGGCATCTGCCTCTTATGGCTGCCTTTGTGCTGCTCATTGGCTAATTCCTCAGGTGGCCTGTGAAGAAGGAAACTCTGCACCTGTGTCAGTGCTGAACACCACAGACTCATGTCAGGCTTGCAGCCCAGGGGCTTGGGATGCAATCTCCATGAGCGCACCCCCAAACATTCTCTGTCTCAGGGTGCCAGGCTTCCTTGCATCACCTTGTCGGAAAACCCTTTCCAGCTTCAGCATCCCTCCATTCCTCCAGGGCCAGGCAGCTGCTTCTGCTCTCACCTCCAAGCCCTTTCCCATCTTTGCCCTAAATGGGCAATCCTGCAGAATCTCTCTCCTCACCTCTTATAGACACCAAACCAAACTCAGTCTCACTTTCTGTCAGAGAGAAGTCAAAAGAAAAGGCTGGTTCTCATCAATTGGTTTCTCATTAATTCACCCTGTTACATACTTTGTATATATGTGCAGCTTTCACCACTAAACAAATCAACATTTTTAGACATTGAAGTGGTTAGCAGTTAGACTGCCATGTACAGCCTTGTTTAATATACTCCCTTCTCCCTTGCAAAAAAAAAAAACCTCAAGCTTTCCTGCATATATAATGGTAGCTAGAAAAAAACAAGACACCGTCTGGACTATCGTACTGGACAGTGAGACGGATTTACCTTAAGAAGAAGTGGAGACTTAAAGACCCCTCCTCAGTCATTCTAGTCTGCAGTTTCCCTGAACCAGGCCCATGTACGTTTTCCTTGTTTCTGTCACACACGTTGGAGGAACATGGGTGCATGGTGGCTGGGGACACACATTGGGAACACCTTTCATGGCCCAGACCAAAAGCTGCTCTCCAGATATGTGCAGCTCTATCTGCACCACATCCATGAACATACCCTACATAAACTGCAGTTGCCTTGAGTTCACAGGAAGCAGGAAAATCAACTAAAGGAAAGCCAAAGCATAACTTGGAAAAACCCCTCCAGTCTCCACTTACTATTTCTACACTTTTCCTTCTAATGTAATCAGACTTTGATGAATTCGGCTAGTGTTTCCCTACCACTTTACTGTCCCTGCCCATGTGGTCAACCCAGGGAGAAAAGAAAAGTATAAAATCCCTCAGTTGCTTCATTTCTCAAATGAGTCCAGCATTGCAGCAATGTTCATTACACCTTGACAGCTGACCCTCATATACATCTACGACCTATTAGAGAGTTTTCAAGAATGACCTCCAGACTCTTTTCAAAATCTGTAAAATCGTGTGTGTATGTGTGGGTGTACACACATGCATTCAGACGTATATGAACACGCACACAGACTCCATTTCAAGAGTGATGTGCAAAGAATAGGCCCCCATCGACCATTTTATTATTGTTTGCACATTTGGTACGGAACAGCCATGAAGGCCCCAGCGTCTGCAGCAGCTCCGGCAATTAGCTCCAAATGAAACAGTCATAAATAGTAATTAGCCATTCCCTCAGTCATGTCCTAAAGCCTTTAAAAAAATCCACAGAGAAATCAATGCATTCTTTTCTAAAGACCTATTATAGCCGCACCACCCCCTCACTCCACCATCATTTCACAGAAGCTGAGAGCAAGAGTGGGATTCCTGCCGCTCCCCAGATGCCCGTGGATCTGATGGGGACCAGTGAGGAAAAGCAAGCAAAAGGGGCAGAGAGAAGAGGTGTTACAGAACCAAAGGTCTGTAGGATATTCATCAACGTAGGGAGATGTGGGTCTGCGGGAACCTAGAATATTCAACACAGGAGGACAGGATCCTAACTAACATAGAATTATGCCCTACGTGGCTCTACCTCTGCCTCAACTGTGAATCTAAATGCTGCAGGAGAGCTGCATGAATTCTCCCTTCACTCAGTGGTGAAATCTCTCAGACCTAAAATGAAGCTGATAGTGGCACATCACTCCTTTAGCCGGGACACTAGCTCAGAGAACCTAAGACGAGGTCGCATGTTAGAGAAGCTCCGTCCCGTCTTAAAAGCATGGATTCTGAGGCCTGAATCTGTGTGTTGTTAGGGAGTTTATGATCGTGACAATCAAGCCTCATCATCCAATAAGCAGACACAGTCCATTCTGTGATGTGCTGTGTAGCCTGGATGGGATCATTCTAATTCTCACAGTCGGAGGTCTGAAATGGGCCTTGAAGGCTTATCTGGCTTATTCCCTTAGCTTCAGTTATGCCTCTTGTCTTCCATTTCAGACAGATTTGTGTACAGAAAAACCATGAGCTCAGCCTCTTAGTACCAGCCATCTAGACCCTGGACTGATCATCCAGGAGGACTTAATCGGAGTGGAGAGCCTTGGTTCAGGCATTACCAGTGGCCTGAACAAAGACTTGCAGTGTTTCTTCCATTCCTGAGACGCTACAGTGTTGCCTACCATGAAGACTATTTTCCCACCTTACACTGTTAGTTCTCCAGTTAACCAAATTGGAGTACTCAGTATCCCCTGAATACATCTTTTCTGAGTGTCCCCCCATACACATACATACCAATTGTTCACAGTGCTCTCAGCTGTAGAGCTACTCCATCCTTCTAGGGGCAACCTGATGGAATCACAGAGGCTCCAGACAGGCCCGTGTGCTTGAACCCTTGCTACTTACTAGATGTAGGAACTTGGAACTGTTCTTTGGTTCCTCTAAGCCAGGAATTCTCAGCCCTGGCTGCACATTAATACAACATGTCAGGTCTAAATAACCGTAATCATAACCACAACTACACCCCCAATACTCAGACCCTACTGCAGACTCCTAAAATCAGAAGGGGTGTAGGGCTGGGTCCTGGTGCAGATACTTTTTAAAAAGTACTTTATGTGATTCTCTTCTTACATACACTTAAGGTCCTGACCACAGTTTGAAACCTCAGTTTTGCTCCCCTGTAAATCAGTGGTAACACTGACCTATTTCTGAGGGTTACTGTGAATTTTTAATTCTGCAACATGGGTAAAATGCCTGGAAAATATTAAATATATGATCAGAGAACTGCGATTATGTTACTATTGTCCGCTTTGCTTCTAACGCATTTTATGCAGGACCTCTGAAAACTGTTGCCGTGCAGTGTAAGTTATGGGTGTACTCGACTCTGAATTTGAGAGCATACCTGCCTGCCTAGCGCTAGGCCAATATTAAGCCTAGGCGTCATGAATGAACCATTCTATCATCTGGAATGTTGCCTACCTTTGCTCCAAATACCCAAATCCACCTATCCCTCAAGACCTACGTCAAATTCCACTTCTCTCCTCAGCAAATTTTTTCCCATCAGAACTCAGAGCTTTAATGGTATAGATCATTCACCTGGCAACTACTTATAACTATCCTTCCTTCGTGATCTTATATTATTTTAACTTGTTTGGCTACTTTTTGTTTACATCTTGTCTCTCTAAATAGACATTCTATTTTTATCTTTTTTATATCCCTCACAGGGCCTAATATATTATATATAATATGTGGCACATATTAAGATAAATAAATAAATCCTCTGGTAAGGGGAAAAGAAGTTTAATTTTAGTACAAATTGAAATGGGATAGAAATGGCAATATTAAAAAAAAAACATTTGAGCAAACATTGAATTTCATGGTAAGTAATTATACTTTCTTTGTTGGTAAAGCCATTATGGGTGCCAGCTGCCAAAGACAGTAAAACCAAACAGCAAAAGCTACAGAATCTGGAGACATGGGCTCTAGACCCAATGCTATTAATATGTAACTTGAGACCTTGAGCAAGTCATCTTTATGGTTTTCAGACTCTGTAAGAGGCAAGGGTTATACGCCAATCTGTAACGGAGCTTTCAGCCCTTACATTCTAAATTTGTGACCCTAAGATTTTTAAATACAAGTGTGCTAAGTTACAGACACTGAGGACCTTCCAATAGATAACATTATTCCCCTGAGGATGGAGGATAGAATTTTGTGAAAGTAAGAATTCAGGGAAAGAACGAAAGCCCAGCCTGAATAAAGAAAAGGAAACAAAGAGCTTGGAATGAAGCATGATTTGTGGGTCTCTACTGCCCTCCTCAGAGAAAAGCATGGCAGTGGGGCTGCAGGCACCTCAACGTGGGGAGGGAGAAAGAAGCCTTTTCCGCAGTCAAGATACACTGAGGAAGACTTTCTTGGAAAAACAGTATTCAGGGTGGATTAAGCTATTTCTGAGATAACAACATGCCTGAGAGTCAGATGTACTAATTTGAAAGCTAATCAAATCATCTTAATAATTATTCAAACCAACATTGATGAAGCAATTGCTATGCTTCTGTCAAAAGTAAAAGGGACTCTATTTAGGAACACTATGTAACCTTGTTTCTCCCCCTCAGATTAGCTGCCCCATTTCCCCATCTGGTGACTCTTCTAATAACTGCTTTAAATTTTTGATTAAAGCCACCCTTGGCTCCTCACATTTTTGTTTTTAAATGTGGTGTATAATTTAATGGTCTTTAGTATAATTCACAGATATGTGCAACCATCACCACTGTACTGGGTCATTAAAGTTCCTCCCTGGTGGAAGTGAGCCCACAGATGCATCCTTATCTCTGCGAGTCTCTCTTGCTCCTCCACAGGAAGAAGGGAGGCCAGGCCATTTCCTCCATCCTACCTTTGTGTCTGTCACACTCTTTGAGTGGATTTTCTTCTCATCCCACCTCTGTGTACAAATATAAGTCATCTACAAAGAGCCACCTCTCAAGTCACTTGTCTGTGAAATCTTCTCCAACCCTTCCTGTCAAAATCAGCTTTGGAGATATTCAGTTAAACCATTAAATGTGGAGGACTGAATAAAAATATTCACCTCCTTTCCAGCACTATCCCCAAACCACACTAAAATGAAAGTAAAGGAATAAAAAGTCAAAACCCAAAAGAAGAAAGAGAACAGGACAGAAGATAGTATCGTTGGAGAAATTTTGACTTCAATAAAAAGAAGAGAGCTCAAAAAAAAAAAAAAAGAAGAGAGCTCTGTCAGAGAGTTTAGTGGAAGAAACAATGATAAGGAGAACATATGCGGGGGGAGGGTTGCTGTCTACAGGGAAAGAATATAAAGAAAATAAACTAAATATAAAGAAACTAAAAATATTAAGAAACTAAATACAAAAAATATAACGTAACCAAAGAATATATTAAATGGTGACAGCACGTGAGAATGCAAGAATAATAAATCCTAAAATACCATAATAGGTGGCTTAAAATTTTTAAAGTAAATGAAGAAATAGCTGTTATACATATATTTTAAGAGATACAAAATAAATGCCAGAAAATAAGTAGCTAACAAAACAAAGTGATTGCTTCGGGGGAGCCAAATATTGATGTTGTTGCTTTTGTTGTATGGCTTTACATGAGATTGTATTAAACTAGCTGCCTGTAATAGCTAAGTAAAATAATATTCACGTTAAAAGGCAGGTAGAAGATCTACTCATCACTCCCTTCTATCCTATTAGACCCTACTAGACCTTTGTTGGTACCTTCCTTTAGAAGTGTCTACTTTGTAACACTAACACTCACTAAATGATTATACGTTCTTTAAAAAGAAGTGTCATGCTTTTATTCTGTGTTCCTTCCATGCCTCCCCCCAACTGGCTATTGGAAAAGCAAGCATCCATTTTGGGGAGTTGTCATATTGGGAACGTACCGTTATTGAAGGTGTTGCTATTCTAGACATCCTGCAACATGTGGGGTATTCCTACACAACAAAGAATTACTCTGCTCCAAACACTTTGAGAAAAAGCAGGTAGTATGATATTAGACTTAGTTTCCAGTCAACATGCCAATGATGCTGAAACGATTGAGATTTTTAAGCCAACGGCTGTCACCTGTAATTTACTGTGAATGAGATGAATAGCTCTTTTAGATAAGGTAATATGTATATTTTATTGGAACTCAGGGTAACAAGAAAATAATGAAAGTACTGTGTAATATTTCACTCCCACCCCCAGAAGATTCTGAGTCAGTAGTTCTGAGTTACAACCACAGAATCTATATTTGTGTAAAGGTCATCAGAATATTCTAGTGCTGTCAGGTCTGGAAATCACTACCAGTTTAGAATTCACTGCTAAAGGAGGATGAGAATAGGAAATGGGATAAAGAAGAGAATTTAGAGTCCCTAAAAGAAGAACTTCCATCCTATTCCATTTGTCTAGAGGTAATATTCACTGTCATCTCAATTTGCCAACAGGTATTCTTTTTCAGCATTTGAGTTTTCCTCAGTTAAACTCAGAACAGTCGTCATACATATAGGGCCTATAGCAAGTTTCACAGTTGAACTTAGCTAGAGCAATATTTGATATCAACACCCCCTATCAATTGAAACAATAAACTTACTTTCAAATTGCTAAGAAAACATGAGTTTTGCCACTAGCCTACAGATTTTACAGACGTCTGGAGACATGGACACTGTTAATCCATAAATAATTATGTTTCTCTTTTAAGTAAGCTGTTTCTTAGAGTTCTATAATAAAATCTGTAACTTCCAGCCCTGAAGTATTTGCCCACAGGTAATATTAAAATACAGCTCAAAATGAACTCCAGCCTCAGCTCTGAGGATCTATGTGGTGTTATTAAATACTATGCTGTCTAGTCATCAAATAGCGACGGCGTGGCCAAATATCTGAATGACTGCTCAGTTGCTCTATCAATCAAACTAGTAAAAGTTAAAACAGCAATCTAATATTTTCACCTAGCAAAATAGCCAATATTATTAAAATTAGAATATCTTGTGTCAATTACATGCACAAAAAAGATTATACAAAAGGATTTTTCCTATTAGCAAAAAATCTAAATATTCCACAATAGGAGGATGATTAAATGAGTGGACGGACAATTATTTCATCATTAAAACCATGTTTTCAAAGACTGTATATAGACTTGGGGAAATAGTCATCATAAAATAATTTTATAATGCAAGGTATGAAAATCCATATACAGTATCAGTCAGTTTCATAACACATACGTAAACATTCATATATATAGATGTGTGTATATATACAAACATATATTACAATGTAGCAATCAAGCAGTATTTCTGGATGGTGAGACTATGAGCATTTTTTAAAATATTTTTTTAATAAATTTATTTTATTTATTTATTTTTGGCTGCTTTGGGTCTTTGTTGCTGCGCACGGTCTTTTCTCTAGTTGTCGTGAGCGGGGGCTACTCTTCACTGCGGTGCGCGGGCCTCTCATTGCAGTGGCTTCTCTTGTTGTGGAGCACGGGCTCCAGGTGCGCAGGCTCAGTAGTTGTGGCACGTGTGCTCAGTAGTGGCACATGGGCTTAGTTGCTCCGTGGCATGTGGGATCTTCCCGGGCCAGGGCTCAAACCCGTGTCGCCTGCATTGGCAGGCGGATTCTTAACCACTGAGCCACCAGGGAAGCCCTGAGCATTTTTTATTTTCTTTATACTTTCTTTCTGCTTTTAAGTTTTGCACCATGACAATTTTTTATATATATATATAGGTATAGTTGACTTACAATATTGCAGTAGTTTCAGGTATACAGCAACGTGATTCAGTTATACGTATATATGTGTATAACAATGTTCTTTTTTTTGTTCTATTCTTTTCCATTATAGTTTATTATAAGATACTGAATATAGTTCCCTGTGCAACACAGTAAATCCTTGTTGGTTATCTATTTTATATATGATAGTGTACATCTGTTACTCCCATACACCCAATTTATCCCTCCCCCCTCCTTCCCCTTTGGTAACTATGGGTTTGCTTTCTATGTCTGTGAGTCTGTTTCTGTTTTGTAAATAAGTTCATTTATACTATTTTTTAGATTCCACATATAACGGATATCATACAATATTATTTGTCTGTGTCTGACTCACTTCACTTAATATGATAATCTCTAGGTCCATCCATGTTGCTGCAAATGGCATCATTTCATTCTTTTTTTTATGTTATATATATTTTTAAATCATAAAAAATAAACTGAGTCGTGTTACTTGCTCAGCAACACTTGCAACCCCATGGACAACACTCACCGAGTGGGGGAAGGCAGTTGCTTAGGGCAAAGGCTGCAATTCCAGAGAGATTGAAGGGCTGATTCAATTAGAAAAGAAAGAAAAAAATCATTTCTTTTTCCTCTCTGAGATGTTTTTTATATGTTTATATGTTCGGGGTAGAATAAAATATACCATGTGGAATACTAAATCAAGAAGAAATAGAACCATTTTACAAGGGTGTGTTTTGAAATTATTATTATAAGTGAACTTATTCCCAGTGCATTGAGCTTTGCAATAAAACAGCACCCTTCTCTCTCTGTCTCATGGTTCCCCTGCTATCTTGCCACACTTCTGAACAGTAAAATAAATCAAATTACCCCAACAAAAGCAGAGTATTCTCCAAAGAGAGGCCCTGTGTCCCTCCCTTTATTCCATACTATGCTTGAATAAAGCACATGAGACCCTCGCATTGAATCCGTTTAAATATTAAGCCTTTGAAAATACCAGGCATCTTCCCCTTTCCAAACTCACGTACAATTCCCATTAATGTTAATAAGAGCTATGTGAAGGGATGAGGAAAAACCATTCCCATTATGTTTTATTACATTTTTATTTTATGAACTGGTCTCTTGGATGATAAATCAGTGCTACTGCAAAACCATAATTCTTTGGGGAAAACCTCCATGAAATTTCCCTTCTTTGTGCTATTCTGATGCTGTCAAAAAGAAAAATCTCAAAGACTAAACACAAGCTGAATGCTTTTGACCTGTAGTGACTATTATACTGTGGATGACACTCCAATAAAATGCCAACTGTATTGTTCATAATTAGCAGCAACTGCAGTTTTGCTAAAAAGAAAAAGAAAAAAACTGCCTGAGATAATTATTGCATTTTACAAATATCCACTCAGCAGCTGGCAATTAGATAACCCAGAATCAAATTGTGCCCACCATTAGATAAGTCTCAGGCACCTAAGTGCTTCGGAGCCAGCATTTGGCAGAAGTCTAATTATGGTGACATGGCCCAGCCCCGTGGCTGGCCACGCTGAGATGGCCTTATTTGCCTTTGCTCCAAGAGGACTCATACCTCAGTTCACTAATCTTTACCATTTCCATGTGGCAGATACTCCACTGGATGCATCCATTTCTGTATATTTCTTTGAATTTCATGCCCAGCCTTACCTCTGCCCAAGGAGCTACCTGAACTTAAAAAAACAAACAAACAACCTGCCTTTCCTTTTTTCTCACCCTGGCCCCTTTTCTCCATAAACACTTTTTCCTAAAGTTCTGGTCCACATGGTTCTCCTCCTTTTTTAAAAAAAATAAACTTTATTTTTTAGAGCAGTTTGGGATTCACAGCAAACTTGAGCAGAAAGTACAGAGAGTTCCCACATACCCACTGCCCCACACAGCACAGCCTCTTCCTCTCTTCCAAGCCAGAGCGGTACATTTGTTACAACTGACGAACCTACACTGACACATTATTATCACCCAAAGTCTATAGTTTACAGTAGTAGGGTTTACTCTTGGTGTACATTCTATGGATTCTGGCAAATGCATAATGGCATGTATCCACCATTACAGTATCATAAAGAACAGTGTCACTGTCTTAACAGTCCCCTACGCTCTGCCTATTCATCCCACCCTCTCCCTTAAACCCTAGCATCCACTGATCCCTTAACTGTCTCCGTAAGTTTTGCCTTTTCCAGAATGTCGCATAGTTAGAATCATAGTGTGTAGCCTTTACAGGTTGACTTCTTTCAATTCATAAGACCCTTTTAAGTTTTCTTCATGTATATTCATGGCTTGATAGCTCATTTCTTTTTAGCGTTGAATAATATTCCATTGCCTGGAACGATTTTTCCAGCTTTATTGAAATATAATTGACATATATTTTGTAAGTTTAAGGTGTACAACATGGTGATTTAATACACATATATATTGCAAAATGATTATCAAGATAAAGTTAGTTAACACATACGTTACCTCACATAAATACAATTGTGTGTTCGGCGGTAAGAAAATTTAAGATCTACTTTCTTAGCGACTTTCAAGTGTATAACACAGTATTGTAACTATGGTCTCTACACTGTATATTAGATTCCCCAGCGTACCACCGTTTACTTATCTATTTACCTACTGAAAAATACCTTGGTTGCTTGTAAGTTTTGGCAATTATAGAGTATCTGTAAACATTCACGTGCAGGTTTTTGTGTGGACATACCTTTTCAACTCATTTGAGTAAATACCAAGAAGTATGACTTGTGAGTTGTTCAGTATGCCTAGCTTTCTAAGAAACTGCTGAATTGTCTCTCAAAGTGGCAGTACCATTTTTGCATTTCCTCTCTTTGAATGAGAGTTCCTGGGGCTCCACACCCTCCCCAACACTTTGTGTCATCTGTGTTTTGGATTTTGGCTATTCTAATAGGTTTGTAGTTGTAGCTCACTGTTTTAATTTGCAATTCCCTAACGACACATAATGAGGTGTCTGTTCAGATCTTTTGCCCATTTTTAATTTTTCAGGTTACTTTCTTATTGTCGAGTTTTAAGTGTTCTTTGTGTTGTTTTTTTTTTTTTTTTTTTTGGTATGCGGGCCTCTCACTGTTGTGGCCTCTCTCATTGCGGAGCACAGGCTCTGGACGCGCAGGCTCAGCGGCCATGGCTCACGGGCCCAGCCACTCTGCGGCATGTGGGATCTTCCCGGACCAGGGCACGAACCCGCGTCCCCTGCATCGGCAGGTGGACTCTCAACCACTGCGCCACCAGGGAAGCCCTTCTTTGTGTATTTTTAAAAACAGTCCTTTATTGGGTATTTCTTCACATATATTTTCTCTCAGTCTGTGGCTTGTCTTTTCTCTCTTTTGTACAGCAATTTTAATTTTTAATGAAGCTCAGTTTATCAATTATTTCTTTCATGCATCATGCCTTCGGTGTTGTATCTAAAAAGTTATCACCATAACAAAGGTCATCTAGGCTTTTCCCTATGTCATCTTCAGGGATTTTCATAGTTTACATTTTACATTAAAGTCTATGATCCATTTTGAGTTAAGTTTTGTGAAAAGTATAAGATCTGTGTCTAGATTTATTTTTTCTCATGTAGATGTCCAGTTATTCCAGCACCATTTGTTGAAAAGATTATCTTTGCTTCATTGTGCTGCCTTTACTCCTTTATCAAAGGTCAGCTGACTATATTTAAGTAGGTCTATTTCGGAACTCTCTACTTTATCCCATTCATCTATTTGTCTGCTCTTTCACAATGCCACATTGTCCTGATTGCTGGAGCTTTATGGTAAGTCTTAAAGTCCAGTAGTGTCAGTACTCCATCTTCATTCCTCTCCTTAAATATTGTGTTCGCTACTCTGGGTCTTTTGTCTCCCCACATAAACTTTATTTATTTTTTTATTAATTTTTATTGGAGAGTGGTTGCTTTACAATGTTGTGTTAGCCTCCACTGCACAACAAAATGAATCAGCCATACACATACAGATATCCCCTCCCTTTTGGACTCCCTCCCATTTAGGTTAACACAGTGCATTAGGCAGAGCTCCCTGTGCTATACAGTGTGTTCCCATCAGTTGTCTATTTTATACATAGTATCAATAATGTATATGTGTCAATCCCAGGCTCCCAATTCCTCCCACCCCACCCTTCCTCCTTGGTATCCATAGATTTGTTCTCTATGTCTGTGTCTCTATTTCTGCTTTCAAATAAGATCATCTATACTATTTTTCTAGATTCCACATATATGTGTTATTATACGATATTTGCTCTTCTCTTTCTGACTTACTTCACTCTGTATGACACTCTCTAGGTCCATCCACATCTCTACAAATAACCCAGTTTCATTCCTTTTTATGGCTAAGTAATATTCATATATATATATATATATATATATATATATATATATATATATATACACACCACATCTTCTTTATCCATTCCTCGTTGATGGACATTTAGGTTGCTTCCATATCCTGGCTATCGTAAATAGAGCTGCTATGAACACTGGGGTGCATGTGTTTTTCTGAATTATGGTTTTCTCTGGGTATATGCCCAGGGTAGTGGGATTTTTGGGTCATATGGTAGTTCTATTTTTAGTTTTTTAAGGAACCTCCATACTGTTTTCCATAGTGGCTGTATCAATTTACATTCCCACCAACAGTGTATGAGGGTTCCCTTTGCTCCACACCCTCTCCAGCATTTACTGTTTGTAGGTTTTTTGATGATGGCCATTCTGACCAGTGTGAGGTGACACCTCATTGTAGTTTTGATTTGCATTTCTCTAATAATTAGCCATGTTGAACATATTTTCACATGATTGTTGGCCACCTGTACCCACATAAACTTTAGATCACTTTGTTAATATTCACAAAATAATTTTCTGAGATTTTGATTGAGATTGCATTGAATCAGCAGATCAAGTTGGGAAGAAATGACTTCTTGATAATAATAAGTCTTCCTATCCATGAGTATGGAGTATCTTTCTAGTATTCAGTTCTTTGATTTCATTCATCAGAGTTTTATAGTTTTCCTCATATAAATCTTGAACAAATTTTGTTACATTTATACCTAAGTGTTTAATTTTTAAGGGTGCTAATGTAAATGGTATTGTGTTTTATATTTCAAATTCCACTTGTTCATTGCTGGTATATAGGAAAACAACTGACTTATGTATATTAATCTTGTATTCTGTGACCTTGCTATAATTGCTGTTAGTTTCAGGAGTTTTTTTGTTGCTGTTGATTCTTTCTGATTTTTTTCAAAAGCTCTTTCTTTATCTATTTATATGATGATGTAATTTTTCTTCTTTAGCCTGTTTATGTGATTGATTACGTTAATTAATTTTCAAGTGTTGAAACAGCCTCACACAGCTGATAAAATTATACTTCGTCATAATGTATAATTGTTTTTATACATTGTTGGATTTAATTTGCTAATTTTGTTGAAGATTTTGGCATCTGTGTTCATGCCAAATATTGGTCTGCATTTTTTTTGTAATACCTTTTCTGATTTTCATAATAGAGTAATGCTGGTCTCATAAAATGAGTTAGGAAGTATTCCCTCTTCTTCTATCTTATGAAAGAGATTGTAGAGTACTGGTATAATTTCTTCCTTAAATGTTTGGTAGAATTCATCAGTTAAACCCATCTGAGCCCAGTGCTTTCTGTTTTGCAAGATTATTCATTATAAATTCAATTGTTTTAAGAGATACAGAACATATATTTGTAAAACATAAAATTTACTTTGTACATAAATAGAAAATACTTTTGAACAAATTGATCTTATAGAGGACTCCTTTAAAAAAACTTCACAGTACCTAATTACCTCCTCTCTTTCCCATAATCCACCTGAGGCCAGTGGAGTCCAAATCATGGTTTTCCCACTTACTAGTGACGGGGATTGGTAGGTGTTGAGGGGCAGACACTGGAAATTAATTTAACCTCTCTGAGGCTTAACTTCTTCATATGTAAAACTGCAATTATACTTTCCCTGCAGGGTGTTTATGAAAATTAAGTGAGATGGCATACATAGAGTAGCTAATACAATCCCTGGAAGATAACTGGTGCTCTGAAAATACTAGTTCTCCTTTCACTTTTCTTATATCTTCCACTTTGAATTCACTTTCAAGAAAATAAATTGTTTCTTTAGATGACTGTGTAGGTTCTTTGTTGTCAGAAAATAGAAACACTGTAATTCAATGTCGTTTCCATCTCAGGTTTAACTACTGATAAACTTGGAGCCAAATCTATTGCCCAAGTGTTTTAATCTACTCAATTCTTATTCCTGCAAGACTCCACTTCTTCTGCATCTTTTATATGGATGAGAATTAGTTTTCCATTAAATAATCTCACTCATCTCAAAATGTTAAATACAAAAATGCACTATCAATTTAGGTACAAATCATATATTATGGGGAAAGCATTGCATTAAAGCAAAAGAAAATTTGAGGTTTACTCCCAGCTCTAAAACTAACTAGTTTATATGCTTAGGTATATAATTTAATATTAATAGGCCTTAGTAAAATTAAATGATTTGTGAGACCATTTAAAATTATAATTGCAATTATTCTGATCTTTAAATAGAGACACACTCAGAATAGACATTACGCTGTATATAATTTTCTTACTGTGTCAAATTTTGAAGACAAAAATTTAATGTACATCTCAAGAAAATGTCTACTAATATTTCTCTCTTGAGCATGCATTTACATAGATGAAACTAGGGTAGAGAAGACATTTAAGTCTCCACAACTAACAGGACTTGATCTCTGAATGAAGAAAAAACATTCTTAAAAATCTTTTGAGAAGATTTGAATTCCTATTTAATCTGTCCAACATCTGTGTTTTGTTAAAAAAAACATTGTCCAATGGAAGGAACAGTGGATTAAGCAACAAATAAGAAAGTACACCTGTAGTTAGAACAAAAAAAAGAAATCTACATAAGGCTAAGGTATTATTTTTACAAGGTCTCTCAGTAAACTGCCAAACATTTTTACATACTTAAATAACTTCATATTTTAAAACCTAAGCTATTTAAATCTTAAATTAGAATACTATTTTAATTATTTTGTGAAAATACATAATAATTATTTTCATAAAAATGGTAGTACAATGAAACCATTTTAGCATTAACTGATGTATGTTTCTAATGCAGTGATAATTCATGAAAATTTATCCATGGTCTTTTTCTATATTAATGTATAATATATTTTCATGTATTGGCATAGTTTACGTAGACACTAATCCCATCTTGTTAATATAGGTTTCTTTGTCTCGTTATTTTGTCCTGTAGTCATTTTCCTTTGTTATTATTGTTGTTAGTTATGCAGGCAAAAATGAAATAAACTTATCAGGGTAAAAATGTATGTATTTATTCAATTCCCTATGTCAGCTCCCCTAATTTAGTAAGGAAAGCAAGCATTTGCAAATACTGTACATTAAGTTACAGATTTTTATTTGTTTATAACCTGTTAAGTGTCTTCTATGAGCAGTGTAATACTACGTGCCCACACATCATTTCTTCCCCTTAAACTGAGACCAGTACATGGTAGTCCTTTAAACAGACCATCCATCTGATAATCTGACTCTCCCCACCCTTTCTAGTGTACATTTTTCTGGCTATAAAAGCCAAGTGTATCCATTCATGCTTATTATAATATATTTTTCTCTTACTAGAATCTATTTATTCATTAGGTGGCCATATACAGGGATTGAAATATTTCAATAGCCAGAGAGTCCTCATAAATTCTTAAGGACAATGGCTTTTCTAATATGCCACCTTAATTGCATAACTTTAGTTTTTTTAATCATTATACTTGTCTCATCTTCTCAAAATGCCCTCTAATACCTTTTTAAAAACTTTGTCAGAATAACTGGAATTAAAAGCACAGAAAACACCAGACAGCACATCACGTTTTACCAGAATAGGCTAATTTCAAATCTGACTTTCTGAGAGAAAAAAAAAAAGATAAAAAATATTTTAAATAATGAGGCTTTTTCTCTGATATGTATTATGCTAACCATATTTCAAGACACTTGAACTGTTCCAAATATAAATGAAATGCTGGCATCGTTAAAGTATGCGAATTTAGAAAAAAGGAAACCCAGGGTTAATTCATAATCCACCCCAAAATAATGTTTTTAAGGGGTCCATATGCTACTTCCTATGCTAAATGTCTTCCTTTCACATGTGCTAACATCCTGTTTTCATTGCAGGATATCAAATGCAGGCAGTGAACTGTATCCATTTTCTTCCTCATTTGATATTAAGAAGTTAGAAAAAGCGTGTTGGAGAATGCTGGCTTAGACAGCCAGAAACTCGGCTCTACCAGGGCTCTGGCATTAACTGGCTTTACAATGTTAACACGTCACTTCACTTTTCTTTACAATTATAATATATTCAATGCTCTGTGCTTGTAAAATATAAGCAGTGCTTGAAAAAAGTAAAGGACAAACGGGATAGTTTCTTCCAGATGAGAAAGAGAAGCTCTAATGAAAAACTACTTCAGTTACATAATTTTTTGGAAAGTCAAAGGCCCTCAACAGCAAGGAAAGACAACCCTAAAAACATCCTTAGAATTCTCAGCACAGATGGCAAACCACAAGAACCTAGCCTGACATAGGTTTTGCATGAGAACTTCAGATCTGATTCCCTCAAGCTGATGTTCCCAAATCAAAACGTATGACTGAGTAGTCCTTGTTTTTCACAAAATCAGGGAACTCTAAAATCTGGAGGTTTTTAGGAAGTTATTAAAAAGTGGTTTGTGAGAAGGGTAAACTATTTGTCTCAATTTGCCCAGTGACTCTCCCGGTTTTGGGACTGAATGCCCTATATTTCAGGAAACCTAATTTCCTGAGTTTTTTTTGCTTTTTGGGTTTTTTTTTTTTTTGTATTTTACTATGTAACCCGGAAGAGCAAGGACCTAGATCATTTAAATTTTATTGTTAATTTGCATATTAACATCCAATTCTGTATATGCTATTGTCATGTGGCTCCTCTCAGGCTCAATACCTAATTTTCTGCCACTAAGAATATTCTGCCCCATTCTGCCTGCCCCCTCCCCCCACATATACACATCACAACCCTGCATGTGCATTGCTAGTTGACCATGAATATACAAAATAACCAGGACTCTTAATTGAGGAGGAACCTAGCACCCTGGCTGAACATTCTGAACCTAATTTTCGGTACTAGGTAATAATGGAGTTAGAAACAACAACATTGAGAGGTAATATTTATTATTTTAACTTTTTCAAGCCTATTCCAGTGCATTTTGAAATGATAAGATATTATATCTGAAAACAGAACAAAATAGGTGGCTCCACATGAGAGGAAAAGGGGAAATGAAGGTATCATTATCAATTTTTACTACAACAAGTTTGAGTCTTCTTACAGTGGCTTTACTACCTTGTTAGAGCAAAGCACACTGAAAGAATTGCTACAAACTATGATGGCAGGGGGAAGAATTGGAACCATTGTCCTAGTAGGTTGAATAATGGTGCCCCCCAAAATATTCTGGTCCTAAGGCCTGGAAACTGTAAATGTTACTTTATACAGCAGAAGGGACTTTGTAAATGTGAATAAATTAAGAATTTTGAGATGGGAGGGTTATTCAGGATTATTCAGGTGGGGCTTAAATGCAGTAACAAATGTCTTTATAAGAGAGAGGCAGTAGATTTGACACAGAGAAAAACAATGTGACACTTGCGGCTCTGAAGATAGAGGGCCCAGGGGAAAGGAGTGCAAAGAATGTGGCTTTAGAAGATGGAAAAGGCAAGAAAACAGAATCTCCCCAAGAACTACCAAGGGAATACCTTGATTTTAGCTCAGGAAAACTGATTTCAGTCCTCCAGAACTGTAAACACACAATAAATACATATTATCTTAAGCAACCAACTTTGTGGTAATTTGTTACAGCAGCAATAAGAAATTAATACAGAACATACAATTAAAGAAGGTTATAATGTGACAGGGCTTATGAGAAGGCTAATGAAATAGGCCAAGAGTTTTCAGGCTGAATAAGAGTAAGACACCAAAATCTATTTTTTGGACAATGCTGAATTGAATACAATAGTAAAGTGAATAAATCAACTTCCAGTTGATTCTTTTGAGCAAAGAAATTAACAACAGAAAAGCAATGGTCCATGCCACAGAGATATTGGCAGTTAAACTTTATTTGAAAGTATCTAAAATGTCTAGACCATGAAAATAAATGAATCAAAGACATTCATGATACAGAAAATATATATCACAACTGTAATGAATAATTTTGCAGAAAATCATTGAAGACCAGGAAAAACCATCTTTTTCATAGATTCTGGGCAAATCCCTTGTAAAAATAAAGAAACAAACAAATAGCTGAGCTTTTTTTCATTGAAGTACTCACCAAAAACAAAGCACACACACAAAATATTAACAATCATAAAAACAACAGACCTGATGGCAACAGAATTCTCTTTACTGGCAATACTATACTGTATTAGCTGGAACTCTTGCCCCTTTCTAGAAGGTTTGTGCTCTTTGGATTAATGGATCAAAGGCAAACATGAGGAAGGCTAAAAGTAAACTTGGGCTATACGTGTGCTTATGCAAAAGAAACAAAGTTGAATAAGAAATTTAAGAAAAGTCCTCCTTATTGCTGGCCAATATAGATGGACACATTTGTCTAGGGCCCCTTCTATGCTAATGAGAATGCTTCAATTCTCAATTATGTATGATAATGCAGGATTAAGAAGAGAAAAGATCTGAAATCACCAATGAAATGCAAATTTCTATTTCAGTAAAATGACACCTTTTCATCTGCTACCTTCCTCTTTCCCAGCCTTGTCAGTTTCAACATGACTGGTTAGATACATCCTTCTGCTAAAGACAATGAAAATCCCAGATTAGAAAAAATATATATGATTTCTTTTTAAAGCTTAAAAGGGTTGCCGGAAATAAAGAATTACTAGTACAATATAAAAGCAAAGCTGAAAATTCAGGGAAATAAACAGATTTCTGAAGTCAGATATAGTCTAAAAGCATTTTTCAAATCTAGGTAAATTTAGTTTGTATTTCCATAGTCCTTCATAGTACTTGAGAGAGAAGACAAAGCTTAGTGCCCTCCAAATGGTGGTTCTAATAAGAGGTACTCCATTATAAAGTTGAGATCACAAAGAGCTATACCCTCAGTGTAAGTGTGAAGCAGAAGTAAACCTAGATGGCAGAGTCCATTTTCAGGAAACAACAAAGAAAATTGCCTTGGAACTAGAACCTGGAGTGGGGTCTAGGAGTCAAGTTACAACCTGAAAGGTCATAATTACAAGTTGGCCCTCAAAAGGATTTGCAGTTTTAAATCACATAGCCTGTATCATCCAAGATAATCTCAAGTCATTAGGTAAATCAAGGATATCCCATGACTTTTACCACCCCAAAGTACCAGGCAGAAACAAATGCAATAAATCATCTGCAGAAAACATAACACTTTAGCTATCAAAAAGACTCAAAAATATTTTTCCAAGAAAAATGAGTGCCTCAATCAAAACTTAGAAAGCAAAGAAGAAAAAGTTGCCTTGACTGATAGCCCACAGAAACAATAGACAAAAGGAGGCCCTGCAGAGATTTTAAATATTGAAATAATCAAGGCTATAATACAAAATTATTTTACTTGATAACCTCTAAAGAAGTAAAAGACAAGTTTAAAATAATGTTTAATGAACATAACAAAATAGATCCTCTAGAAAGAAAAAGTGTAATAACTGAAATTTAAAAGTGAATGGATAAATGTATATCTGTTAGATAGAGCTGAAGAGATGATAAATTAGAATGTGGGCTTAGTAGGAAGTTATCCAATGAGCAACATTAAAAAAGCAGAAAAATGAAAAAGAGAACAGAAGTTAAGACACGAAAGTTGAAGGACAAAGGTGTAGCATATATTTAATTGAAGTCTAGATGAAAATGAACAGTAAGTACAGCAGAGGCAATATTTGGATACTGGATACTAATTTATGAAAGACATGAACCCATGGATTTGGAGAAACCAACGAATCCCACGTAGGATATTTAAAAAGAAATCTACATCAAGATTTATTATAATACAGTTTAAGAACAATAAAGAAAATGAGAAAATCTGAAAAGCTCCCAAGTGAACAGATTTCCTTTAAAAAAGTGACAGATACACAACTGTATTTCCAATAGTCATACTATGAACTAGAGACAGTATATTGATCTTCAGTGCGAGATAAAGTAACTGCCAACCAAAAATTTTATACCCAGAAATACTGATTTCATGAGTGAAGCAAATATAATTCCCAAAAAAGAAAAACAAAAAATTTACCAATAGACTCTCACTAAAGGAAATTCTCAAAGGTGTACATCAAGCAGATGTCAAATCATACCAGATACAAGGAAAATCTAAAGTAACACTGCATTTTAAAAATCTAGTGTGAATTTAAAAGCAACAAAATAGGTTTATAATACACAAAAGCAGTAGCATATAATACGGGAAGAAATAAATGGATTCAAAGTGTAATAAGGTCCTTGTTATTATTAACTTTAGATTCTGATGTGTTAAATTTGTGTGTGTGATTTTAGTATAACAACTGAATGAAGAAAAAGTGTGTAAAACCTCCAAACTAGTAGAGAAGGGAAATGGAACAAGAATAATTAATATAAAGAAAGTAAAGAAAAAAGAACCATAGCATAATTTGGACAAAGAGAAAGGTATATATGATGGAATATAGAGTAATACCTTATATGGGACTCTAAATAAACCAGTAATTTTATATATATATATATATATATATATATATATATATATATATATAAAATTAAAATCTTAATTATATAAGCAGACTAAATGCTCCAATTAAAAGACAAAAATTGTCTGATTATATTTTTAAAATCTAGCTATAGGCTGTTATGAGAAACACAACTAATACTGAGGAAAACATAAAGTTGAAAATAAAAGGACAAAAAAATATGCTAGACAAATTTTGACCCCCAAAAACAATTAGTGCGACTATCGATATATTGTTAACAGATAAAATATATTTTAAAAAGCAGTAAACACTGCTATAGGTAAAGATATTCACTGAATAATAAAATGTTCAATTCACCACAAAGACAGAACCATTATAAATAAATGTGCACACAATAATGTTGTTTAAAAGTATATAGAGAAAAAAACTGACAGAAGTCCAAAGAGAAATAGAAAAATCCACAATCATAGTAAAAGACAGAATTTAACACACTTTTCTCAGTAATTGGTAAAATAAGCAGAAAAAAAGATTTTATAAGGCTATAGAAGATTTGGAAAACAATCATCAAATGATTCAATGTAATTGATAATTAAATAGACAGTATTTTTTAAATGAAAAAAAAGCTAGAGCTAGTGTATAATATGGGGAAAAACATTTTCTATATAGGAAATCACTAAGAAATTAATATCCACATTACTTTTAAAACTTCTACAAGTAAAATTTTAAAAGAAAGATAATACAATAGAAAAATAGGTGAAAGCCTTGAACAGGTAAAAGAGATGCAAAAGAGATGGCTGCAGTGGTGTCTCCCCAGAAGCAATTCTGATATCTGCTTTGAGCATCGTTCCTAATGGGATAGACTCCAAGCCAGGTATTCTGGCCTTATCGGAGATTCTATGAACCTAATGTTCTTTAATAAATTCCTTTTATGCTTCAACTAGCTAAAGTAGGTATCTGTTTTGGGTTTGTTTGTTTGAATACAAACTCTGAATGGCAGGGATGTCAACATGTGATCTGTACAGCAAAGATTAGGCAACATGACTCTATAAACATACTTAAGGTGCAAGTTTTACCTTTAAGTTTTATGACCACTAGCCGATACCCACCTTGCCATCACCTTTCCAAGTGCCAGCAGGCACTAGTTCCATTATTTTGTCTGATTTGACTCTCCCCTTGCCACTCTTTCTAACATTAGTGCTCCAGTTTCTCCAGTATGCCAACAAATTCAGAATTGAGTACCTCACAAGTCACTTTGTGGAGACATTAACCCTTGTTCAAGCAAAGACTGTATTTGCTAAATCCCACTGATCAGCCTTCACGGTGCCCAGAGAGGCATCAAAGTATGGGAAAAGGAATTGCTAAGACCTATTAAACAGAGACCATTTCAGAATAGAAAAACATCTGAAAGTCCCATCTTTCCCACCGTATTATATTTATATTTCCTGAAAGATAAGAACCATAAGAATCACCCTATTTCTTTTAATAACTCATTTTTTCCAGATACAAACTTGATCTTTTGACCCCAAATCCATGTTCCCCAGAAATACTATGATTGACTATAATACTAGAATGTGTGTTCTAAAAATTCCATGCTCTGCACTATGGCCTTACCTATTTTGTTCAACCCAGAAAGCCTACGATCTTGCCTACAATTAAATCTCATTGACTATTGACAGTACTGTTCTCTAAACATGATGAAATGATAGTTTAAATACAGTAGTTAAATTGACCCACTAGAGTATACAGGTCCTCATTAAAGAGTGAGGTAGGCAGAACTAAATTCACATATGACAAGTCCCTCAATCAGTGACATCTTTCCTACCTCCAAGGCTATACAGGCACTTACATCTGTGACCACATAAAGTGCTGTGCCAGCCTCCTTCCATTCATCTTCCATCAAGTGTATGAACCCTGTTCCCGATTCCTTCAGAGCTCTGTCCTAATTGCTGTCAGCTAATTCAAATCACAATATGTGCAGTAACTCTCTACTATATATACGACACATTCATTCTGGAAGCTTCAAAGTTAAGTAGGATGTAGTTTCTGTGTAATCTCTATTCTATGCTCAGAAAATTCCCTGGCAGACTCAGTCCTGCTGGCCCAAACAGGCTGTTATCATACCTCTGGTCCTGAATCAAGTGAATGAACAGAAATCTTGTTTTCTCAGTCCAGCTGTCTTTCTAGGTATAGATACTGGCTAGCAGACAAGATAGAACAATGTGACCTCACAGGTACATGGTGAGGGACAACTTGTATTTATGTAGACTCAAGTTACACTCTCAGATTCTTTCTGAGTACATACTTGGATTATGTATACACTGGGATTCTTCCCCTCATGTCTGCACTCTTTGTCTGTGGCACAAATCTTTCCCAAACACCAACTTGGACTTCTGCCTCAGGTGGGTTTCAGGAGACCATTTGGATTCTACCTCTAATTAAAGTTTGCAGGGACTTCCGCGGTGGTCCAGTGGTAAAGAATCGCCTTCCAATGCAGGGGATGCAGGTTCGATTCCTGGTAGGGGAACTAAGATCCCACATGCTGCGGGGCAGCTAAGCCCACACGCCACAACTACTGAGCTCGCGTGCCTCAACAAGAGAGGCTGCATGCCGAAATTAAGACCCGACGCAGCCAAAAAATAAATAAATAAAAGAAAGAAAATAAAGAAAATAAATAAATATTTAAAGTTTGCATATGGTTTTCCTCATGATAATGGCATCACTACAGGGAAGACTCCTTTTGCTGTTTTTCTGGAGGTTTGTTTTTTTAATTTTTATTGGAGTATGGTTGATTTACAATATTGTGTTAGTTTCTGCTGTACAGGAAAAGTGAGTCAGTTATACCCAGACATATATCCCCTCTTTCTCAGATTCTTTTCTCATATAGGTCATTACAGAGTATTGAGTAGAGTTCCCTGTGCTATACAGTAGGTCCTCCTGTTGCCCTGTTGACAGTCCAGCAGATTCTGCCCGGTGCAGTCACTACTGAAACCTTCATCTTACTAAACTTTCCCTATGTTGTCAAATTCATAAAATGTTGTGATCAAAAGAACAGAAATATTCTACCCTTGCTAGGTGGTTTCTGTCTTGCTTTTTTGTTGTTATTATTGTTCTTGATGTATTTTTGTTGTTTATGTTAGTTTTCCCCTTCTATTTTTTCTTAAGGTGGGGTTGAACAGTATAGTTCCCTTGAATTTATTAATGATCTTTTAACTTTCGTTTGTTTCTACCAGATAGCCTGTATGCCTTTCATTCCCTACAAAATATATTTCCCTTCTGAGTTTCACTTCTGATCAATTCTCTCAGTTCAACAAACCTCAGTCTCTGAAAGTATCTTTTTATTCTTTATTGTCTCTCCATAAGAAAAGAGTATACGGTGGTTTTTTTCTGCATGTCCTTGCCTCATTTCTTTTTTCACAATGTTATTTTGATACATTAGTTCAATGCTAGTAGAAAAAAAGATATCTTATTATTGTAATCCACTTATTAAACTACATAAACTATCAACTCCCCAATTTATTCTTCCAAAATATAGTATACTCTTAACAAGCCCCATGGCTTTCATCAGGAAGGAATACTTTTTAACCCCCATCTACTGTTTCTGGTTTCTAAATGTGTCATGTTCCTTTCAGGGTTTTCCACTGTCTTTTCCATTGCTGTGTCAGAATAAATTCAAGCTTTCTTGCTATTTGGTGGCTGAAGTGTTCTACTTGGGAATGTTCTCTGGGTAGGATCAAAAATATCCTGCAGATTAAACACTTTGGGTTCTTCTTTAATTAGGATTTTACTCAATTTTTGTTTGTTTTTTCTTTTTTTTCTCTTTTTACATATCTATTAGAATCTGCTGGACCCCAAAAAAGAGCAGCCTTTTTTTCCTACCCAGGATCTGAACAAATTATGAAATAAGACAAAGATATGGTAGGTGAAAGAACAAGGTACTATATTTCTCAAAATCGAATACCTCATGGGTTTGTAAGGCATTTTGCAATTTCAGAAATGACAAGTATGACAAGTACATCATAGTTGTTGAAATATGCGGGCACCTGTATTCTCAATAAAGGATAGGCTGTAGAACGTGATTTCTCTCTCTGGGCAGGTGTCCCTACTAATAATGAATCACGGTATCAAACTCCTGTGCAGTCACAGGCAAGCCTGGTCTGGAGCAGGCATCCTCCACAGAGAAGGAGGATTGGTACAGCCCAGGGAAGACTTGTGCATTAATGAGCAGGTAACACTCGTACCTTACCGACAATCTACTCCTTAGAGTAGAATGCAAGCAGAAGAGGCTGGGCTCTACATGCCCATTTTCTCCTTTCCATCTCAGCAATCTAATTCATCCCATCCCCCGGCCCAGGCAAAGAATGACTGAAGCACAATCGAGGCCAGGGATGTCCCAGCAAGAATTGCCCCTTCCATATGGAAGAAAATATAAGGAATGAGGAATAAGCATTTCTGCCCTGTCCCACCACACTCCTCTCCCCCCACCAAAAATCTTGTAATTTTCCATACAAACTGCCCCCAAAGAGTCTCAGCAACAAGACAGACACAAACCAAACAAGCCCCTAAAAGAAGTCTTGAGGTTGCAGTGACCAAAGATTGCTATTTAGAGACACAACTCCAAGTCCCCATAGAAATGTATGAAAGGCAGTTACTCTTTCCCCAAAAAGGGGCATATATTACCACCACCTTCCCTGATTATTATGTTCTTGCCACACCACAATCTTGGACTCAGTTCTCTGTATAAACTTTCATTTCCAGACAACCACATGACATTTCACAACAGTATTAAATTTTGTCTCATGGAAGACTACCACAATTTTACAGGCTGAGTAACAAAAGTATAAGTTACTATACTAGTCCACAAAAAGAGCTATGATGATTTTGTTACAAGAAGCACAGGGAAAGCCAAACTCTTCATGCAAAATTCTTTCATATTTTATATGTCTTTCTGCATTTCCATTTTCGATTTAAAACATCCATCTATGTATTTTATAAACTTTTGATTGACTACAATCAAAACTATAGAGTATAATACATGTCATTTGATTACACAATAAATAGCATCTCCTATAGATGACATTAGAAACTCAAGTACATTACAAATACTTTTTATCATTTTGTGTTAGTTTCCCCATTTTAGTATAATCATAGCCATATAGCTTCTTTAAATCCTTATTTGTTCCAATTGGCTGTAATTTTTATCTTTCTGATGCTCAAATTTTGAGTTTGGCCACTAATAGACTTCTTTCTGTGCTAGCCTCTTTGCCCTTTTCAACACAACACACACCAAACATCTCTGAAAATATCTTTGCTTTCTTGCAATAAAGTATTTCAGGTCCATATGTATTTATTCTGCCTGAAGATATAGTATTACCTATTCTCCCAGAAGTTCTAGTTGCCTTAGTAAGTGAAATTAGTGCTCAAAAACTGAGAGTCAAGTGTGTCATGAAGTTGGAGTTTCCTCAAAAGACTAAAAACAGAACTACCATATGATCCAGCAATTCCACTCCTGGGTATATACCCAGAAAAAATGAAAACACTAATTTGAAAAGTTACATGCACCCCAATGTTCATAGCAGCACTATTTACAATAGCCAAGATACAGAAGCATCATAAGTGTCCATCAACTGACAAATGGATAAAGAAGATGTGGTGTATATATATATATATATATATATATATATATATATGCAGTGGAATATTACTCAGCCATAAAAAAGAATGAAATTTTGCCATTTGTAGCAACATGGATGGACCTAGAGAATATTATGCTTAGTGAGGTAAGTCAGACAAAGACAAATACTGTATGATATCACCTATATGGAAAATCTAAAAAATAAAGCAAATAAATGTATGTAATAGCAAAACACACACAGATATAGAGAACAAACTATGGTTACCAATGGGGAGAGGAAAGAGGGGAAAGGGCAAGATAGGGGTCTGGGATTAAAAGATACAAACTACTAAAACACTTCTCCTGACTTGGAAAGGAAATGAACCCAGGGGACACGAGATAATTTGAAAGCAAAAGTGCCTAATAATGTACATGGAGTTCCTCTATTCACTTAATGAACGACAGCAAGGAATCACGGAATATAGTACAATACCAGCTCTGAAAGTTTTCTCCTTGAAGCTCCGCTGTCTTTCCCTTCCTTTTTTTCTTCTTTTACTACTTTATCATTGGCATTTTGATTATTGATGTCAGTCCAGTTACAATTACATATTTGTCTTTTATTTAGATATCTGCCATTTCCATTCCAAGTCATTTCGGATATTTTTAATGCATCCCCCAAGTTTTCTTTCTTCATGTGTACAAGCGAAAAGAATTTAGAATGTTACAGAAGTACATTTTAGTGTAAACATATAAAAATTTTAATGGATTAAAACATGCTAAATCTGGGGTTACTGCATACTTGCTGCAGAAATAAAATATACAGTCATCTCAGGAAAGTTAAAACTATTGAAATATAACCTAATTTATCAGGAAGGATAAACTGGAAAGGTTCTGAATTGTATCATCAGATAAAGAAGCGTGATGTTCCCTCTTAAGTGAACATTGACATCTATGAAAGCTAATTATTTTTGCACCAAGTAACTTGAATATATTTGGACAAAATCATAGTCCCACAAGGTCAGAACATATTACTATAAGGAAAACAATTTAGCATGTATATTTCAAAACAGAGATACTTCACCCAAGCCTCTCCTTGGTGTGGAAATGTGCCAAAGTTATGAGTTTGGGCTGAAAAAAGGGTGCCTCTTGTCAGGTACGTTTTTTCACATGTGCAAATTGTCCAATGGCCTCTGCCCTGGGAGAGGGCATTAACTCAGGTCATCGTGCATTCGATGTTACAACAGATGCGGTGAACCGGACGTATTCCTGATATATATATATATATATATATAGAGAGAGAGAGAGAGAGAGAGAGAGAGAGAGAGAGAGGGAGGGAGAGAGGGAGAGAGAGAGAGAGAGAGAGGGAGTATGGGTGGTGATTTAGCACTTAACTATTTCTCTTCACCTTCTGCTCAGCAATGCAAAGTTGATTGGCTCTTATGATTTCTCTTCTTTCATATGCTGGGGGATGGCATGCCCTTCCCTCATGCAGCTCCACCACTCTTAACATGATCTGTATGTAGGAAATCTCAGTATACTCCAGAAGCTACTCTAAAACTCTAAACCTTGTCACTTTGAGTAAAAGATAACTCCTGCGACATCATTTCAGTGACATAGTTTGAAGGAGCGAAAAGCAAAGGAATACGAAAAAGGATTTTCCTCCTACTTGAGTGCAATTAAAAGGGCATATGATGCTATTAAAAACTAGAGTCCATTTATTTGACAAACATTTGCTGATCACTTTCTAGGTTCTGAGGATACACTGCTAAAGCAAATAAATGAAGATCTCTCTCCTTATGAAACTTACATCATGTAATGGCAACAATGGATCCCTAGTTTTACTAAAGGAGGGTTTTTTTCTTATGCTTTTTTTTAAACTGTTTTTTAGCTTGTTTCAGAAAGGATACGAGGTAGAAATATTTTTATTTTGCTATCTTTAATAAGTCACTTGTGATATGTTTGTTTTTCTGTTTTCTTTTCATACAATGTCATGCTAAGTGGATTATAAAGCAGCCCAGCTTATCTGGGTTATATTAGCGGACTGCATTCATTGCACAACTGTGGGTATCTGTGGGCACACACTGGTTCACTGTACTCAACCCCCAGCCCTACACATATACACATCTCCTCATATGTGTAGACAACACCTAGGACTTGTCTGGGCAAATGATAGGAGTTTAATGTAAATTCCTGGGCTTGATACAATTAGTATATTGTCTCTTGACTAAATTTTTATATTACCCACAATCCTTTTCCATAATTTCTAATGTCTATCCAGGCTGCCGAATCATGGAAAAGAATTATTACCACGATTTTTATTAATAGAATATCAGTCTTCATGGTCTCTGATCTCTCTCCTCTAATGCAAAAACAATTTTTTTAATTAAGAAAGAGATATTATATTTTTACCATATGAATTCCTCTAAGCATCCATTTCTAAAATTGCTCTGAGACCTACTTTCCAGGCAGAGAAGCTAGGAGCTCACTGTGAATAACACAGCAACTGTCATTTATTATAGTCTCTGAGGTTAACTACACATGCCCCTTCTTTATCAGAACAGTGGCCATATCTACTATAAAATTCTTATGGTCCTTGTTCATTTCTGCCCTGATTGTTTTCAACAGCAATATGTGCTCTGCTTCTGCCACCATCTTCTACGACTTTACCACACCCAAAGTTTGAATTACCATGCTGAACAAGCACAAGCCTGTATTTCTTTCATAACTGCCTTTCATTCAGTAAACTGTGGGATAAATAAGACCACCATAGGTTGTAAAGAATATTTAGGACTCCTACTGAGATAAAACATTTCTGATAACAACATATTTTGCATTCTCTCCACTTAGACCATGAATTACTACTGAATACATTCCTGTTACTAAAGTAATTGATTTACAAAATAGCTTTTATGTAGCACATACAAACTCACTCTTTTGCCAAATATGAAAGATTTTCAAATGCAACAATTTGGTGCAACAGAGAGCCTGCTGAGCTGATAAGCAAATACAGCTATCTGATTAATTGACTCTGACCTCATAAATATTATACTTTGGGGGCTTTAATGGAACTTCCTGAGGATAAATGGTATGGTTCACCTCATTCATTTATATCTCTGGCTGACAGATGTACATTATAAAATGTCACTGAATACGCTGGCAATAAACGAGGTGTAACATTAACATCTTGATTCTGTGGTGGGATTTTTATGGAACACTTTTGTTAAATGATTCCAACAGTAGTAAAAATATTACAATATTATTCACTATACATCGTCCTTTCTATTTTAATCAGTCTCCCAGCAATTCACATTGATCTTCTTCACTTATAAGTAAAATTTCGGCATTTAGAAAGTAGGTTTCTCTTTTATTGTGTGCTATCTCTCCCGCATAATTAACAAGTGTCGACTGCTGGTAGCAAGAAGTTTTAGGCATACTGGTTGTTGTACTAATAAGAGTCTTCATTAATAAATAAGAAATTACATAAGTAAAGAATATGATATAAAATTTCAAGTTTCAATATGAGGCAAAAACTCAAGAAATATATCACAAATTGATAATCTTGCTTAGAATTTAAAATTTCAATCTCATAATAATTATGATGCTATTAAAAACACAAATGCTAAAAATATAGATAATAAAAGCAAGGCAATTTTACACAATAATATGACATTTTTCAGTTTTATTGAGAAATATTTGACATACATCACTGTATAAGTTTAAGGTGTACAGCGTGATGGTTTGATTTACATATAGTCTGTAATGATTACAATAGATTTACCTAACATCCAAATTCTCCCCAAGTGATGAGAACTCTTAGGCTTTACTCTCTTAACACCTCTCCTATATATCATATGGCTGTGTTAGCTATAGTCATCATGCTGTGCATTACAACCCTAGTACTTATTTATCTTATATATGGAAGCTTATACCTTTTGACCACCTTCCTTCAAGTCCCCCTTCCCCCACCTTCCACCACCTCTGGTAACCACAAGTTCGATGTCTTTTTCTGTGAGTTTGGTTGTTTGTTTTAGATTCCTTATATAAGTGAGATCATAGAGCATTTGTCTTTCTCTGACTTATATGTTCTTATCATAATGCCTTCAAGTTCTATCCATGTTGTCGTAAACAGTAGGATTTCCTCATTTTTTATGAGGAAATCATAAAATTATATATATATATATATATATATCTATCTCACAACTTCTTAATCCATTCATCCATCAATGGACACTTAGGTTGTTTCCATGAATTGGCTATTGTAAACAATGCTGCTATGAAGATGGTGTTACAGATATCTTCTCCATTTAGTGTTTTGATTCCTTTAGATATATTCCAGAAGTGGAACTGCTGGCTAATATGGTAGTTCTATTTTTAATTTTTTGAGGATCATACTGTTTTCCATAGTGGATGCACCAATTTACAATCCCACCAACAGTGCACAATGATTCCCTTTTCTCCACATCCAGGTCAGCACGTGTTATCTCTTGTGTGTGTGTGTGTGTTTTTCTCTTGTGTTTTTGATGATATTCTAACAGGTGTGAGGTGATATCTTTTTGTGTTTTTAATTTTCACTTCCCCTAATGACTGGCATGTTGAGCATCTTTTCATGTACTTCTTGGCCTTTCCTATATTTTCTTTGGAGAAATGTCTGTTCCAGTCGTTTACACATTTTTAGTTAGGTTATCTGTGTGGTTTTCTTAGTTGAGTTGTTTGAGTTCTTTGTATAATTTGGATATTAACCCCTTATGAGATATATGGTTTGCAAATATTTTTTCCATTCCATAGGTTGTCTTTTCACCCTGTAGATGGTTATTTTTGCTAAGCAGAAGCTTTTTGGTTTGATGTTGTCCCACTTACTTATTTTTCATTTTGTTGCTTATGCTTTACGTGTCATATCCAAAGAATCATTATTAAGACCTATGTCAAGGGGCTTTTCTCCTGTGTTTCCTTCCAGGAGTCTCCCCATTTGAGGATCCAAAGCAGACAGATATGAACCCACCAAGTTTCTTCATCAGAGTGCACCCACTACTTGGTTCTGCAGATGAGCAAAGCCACTAATGGAGATTACTACTTGGTAATGCGGGTAGGAACTCTGCCAAGATCCAAGTGCTCGTTGTTGTAAGCCCCTCCCCGCCTTCTCTGTCATGCTCAGATTCCCAGTGGCTGAACCCTGCAGACTCCCCCCACCCCCATAATCTCTGTGGTAAGAGATCAGGACAGGGGTTCCCACAAAGCAACCCCAATACTGGTGGGACTCTTGTTGTCCCCTCTGGGTTCTCTCTTCTCACTGTAGGAATCAGAGGCTCAGCAGAAACCTCTCTGCATGAAGTTGCACTGGCCTGGGGGAGGGGCAAAACAGTCAACGTGTAGCTGCTTCTCTTACCCTCAAATGCCAACTGTCTTGGTCTCTGTGTTGCAGAGGGGTGCTTCAGCCTCACCCCCAGGTTCAAGGATTCTTTCAGTGGTATCTTGCTATTAAATAGTTGTTAGTTGTTCTCTTTACGAGGGGGAGCAAAGTCAGCAACGACCTAATTTGCCATCTTGATGATGTCACTCCAATAATACAACATACTTCAATGTAACAGTATAATTTCTGTTACTGTACTAACATCTCCAATGTTAGTACATGTTTCTCCCTGAGAAAAATGTATTTTACATGTGCTGTGTACCTATAAAATATGCAAATTACAGTGAACATTAATCTTGCCAATGAAAGGATGATTATTTTAAAGACAACTTAGCTTCAGGAAAAGACTAAAAAGAGAACTAGCGTATCTGCCAAATGGAGCAATTTAATACTGTACTTGAGATGTCATTATTCTTTTTTGTTTTGGGTTCCTGAAACCCAGGGAAATAAAAGAAAATTCATTTTCCAAAAGTAAAATAGGAAAGACATTCATTTCTTTTCATGAGTAAAAATATTTATGAATTTGAATATTATAGACAAAATTTCTATTTGCTAACACGGTTATCACCATTCTTTAAAGGCCTCAATTTCCTTTATTTTGTTATAGTTGCCTATATATTGTTATTTCATTATTTTTACAAATCTGGGTGGAAAACATATTTAACACTATTCTTCAAGTGAGGGGCAGGTATACAGGAAAGTTATGAAGCTGAGTATGGTTTAAAGAAACCAGTGATTGAGCTGGTTATTATCAAATTCAGGATCTAATTCAGTCAAATGAATATGTTCAGTCCACTCTTTTATGTTAACTGAAGCCCAGCTAAACAAGTTAGTACAAGCCTCTAAAAAACTTACAAGTTGAAATGCAAATAATTTCTAACAATATCATTGGTGAATCTGCATTTGGATCCTTCATAAAAAGAAAATGGAAAAGCATGTAGTGCTGGCCACAGCAGAAACAACTACATTCATTATAAATCCAAATAAATGTGGCAATGAAGTTCCCAGACCCTGCTAATGTAAAGATTAAAAAGTAACTAAAATTTATGCTAGGGATGTATTTCCAGACTTCCTCAATTAACTTTTATACATTCTTCAGATCTTTATTTCTGTCCCTTCTGCACGGAAAACTTCCTTGATCCTCTCTTCTCTTTATGTTACTGTTACTTCCCTTCTTTTCCATTTATGCTTTTACATTCATGAGTGTGACTATTTGATTAAAATCTACCTTACCCACTGGACTGTTAGGCAATGAAAGCGGGGACTAAGCCTGTTTATTGTATTTCCAGAGTGCTGGGCTACTCTTTTGAAAATTTAAATTTATGTTACATTTAAGTAAAAACTGATTTCTTTCAGATATGTGTGAATATAAATTCTGTGCTCTATAATTATATTAGGTTTTAATTGCTAGAAACAGCTCAGATATTTTCATTCCCTAAGGTTTCCAGGTGGGAAAAATAGTATTCGATGTAGGAAATTTTTATTTTTTATGAAATTCTGTTACGTCAATATGTTCATATTTTTTACAACCCTTTGACTGATTTCTCTCATGACATACAAGCAAAATTTTTGTTAATATTTTTTAAAATGTATTTTATATTTTGACTTCACTCGTTTTAAAGCTTTTAGGTGAAAAGCACATATTTGACATATTTGATGAAAATCAGCAAATTGATCATTAGGCAAATTGACTTTCAATGAATGGATTTGAGGAAAATTAACCTGCTTCTTATTTCTAGTATCTAGCACAAATCCTAGCAAAATAAGTGTGGTTTTATTTTGACCTGTGAAGTTATATTTACACAATAGTTTTTATGACATAGGAGAGATCTTTGTCGAGCTCCTTTAGATAGGTACTAGCTGAGTCACTTTGGAAGGATCTATTAACCTCCCTCAATCTCTCTTTCTTTGTTTGAAAAGGTATACTAACAACTCCCTGTATCTCTCTCAAGAATTTTGGGGGGATTAAATAATGCATATGCAGGACTGTTATAAACTGTAGAGTAATATAAAAATATAAGGGAGTCACAAAGCAGCTGAATCTAAAGGGTCATTTTTATGACCCATCTATGTATGTAAAATTTTTCCACACGAGTTATCTCTAAGTCTGAATGGCACATTCATTCTTGAGGGCTTTGGGAGCTAATCCACCAGAGGTCAAAGATTATGATGGTTTCATGGGTATTTCCAGAGCGTTTGTCAAATCCCTTTTTTTTAGAAAAGCAAACATACCATTTATTTCTAGAATTCCTCTAGGACTGTAATCTACAGAGGGTACCCACTGCAAATCAGGACCAGCCGATTTGCAATCAGGAGGAATCAATTTGTCAAGCAGTAGGAGGAATGTCTAGAGCCAAATTAACTAGAGGAGCAGAGCTCAAGAAGAAAAAAAGAAGGGTGTTTTTCCTTATACATTCCTGTTTTTTTAACACTCACAAGGAGGGAAATGGCATCTAGGGATTCCTCCCCTTCCTAATGTTGCAGACAACCTGCTTGCCTTCTATTAGGCCTCTTAATTGGTCTAGAAATTTGAACTTAAACAGCAAGATAACAGTTATTTTCTTATCTCAAAATATGGCAATGAAATAAAGGATGTCCCAATTCCTTGATCTCCTTTGTGGGTGGATGTTGTTGGTGGCCTTATGTCACCATGACTGGAAAGAAGTCAATTTAGTCCATTTAATCCCCATGTTACAGATGAAAACAACTGAAGTTAGTGAGCTTAAGCAGTTGGTCAATGGTTGAACAGCTAGTAAACTTCAGAGATGGGATTCAGCCCCAGGGCTATGTGGCTTAGAAGGCTGTGCCCTAACTCACTATAAGACGTAGGTGGTTGATAGCCTCCCCACAAATTCTTTCCTCTTCAAAACCAGTAAAATAATTTCTCAACCATTAATTCACATGTAACTTAATATACTTCCAAACTATTCTTTTCTATTAACAGCCACCCATAAAAGGTAAAATTTACTCTTCCTTTCAATATAACACAAAGATACAGTACAAACAGATACTGTAAAGGCAAACATCAAATACACAACTGACTCCTGATTTATTTATTTATTTTAACATCTTTATTGGAGTATAATTGCTTTACAATGGTGTGTTAGTTTCTGCTGTATAACAGAGTGAATCAGCTATATGTATACATATATCCCTATATCTCCTCCCTCTTGAGCCTCCCTCCCACTCTCCCTATCCCACCCCTCTAGGTGGTCACAAAGCACCCAGCTGATCTCCCTGTGCTATGCGGCTGCTTCCAACTAGCTATCTATTTTACGTTTGGTAGTGTATATAAGTCTGTTACTCTCTCACTTCGTCCCAGCTTACCCTTCCCCCTCCCCGTGTCCTCAAGTCCATTCTCCACGTCTGCATCTTTATTTCTGTCCTGCCCCTAGGTTCATGGGTATATACCCTGAGAAAACTGTAATTCAAAAAGAGTCATGTACCACAATGTTCACTGTAGCACTATTTACAGTAGCCAGGACATGGAAGCAACCTAAGTGTCCATTGACAGATGAATGGATAAAGAAGATGTGGCACATATATATACAATGGAATATTACTCAGCCATAAAAAGGAATGAAATTGAGTTATTTGTAGTGAGGTGGATGGACCTAGAGTCTGTCATGCAGAGTGAAGTAAGTCAGAAAGAGAAAAACAAATACCATATGCTAACACATATATATGGAATCCAGCGCCATGTTTTGATTTCCACTGTGACCTATTAAACCAGATAGAAGGGGAAGCAAGGGAGAAAGGAGAATGGTTTTGATCCCAATGGCAAGACAGTGTCCTACTGCTACTCCCCCTACCCTCCCAAAGCTCTTCACTTACCTAGGCCACTTTGCCTAATTTCTGACTCCACACTGGAGTCCCCTGACACTTGTATCACCTTACCCAGTTCTACTTTTTATTAGATCTGTGTCCTTGGGCTTCTGGTTTCTCAGACATAATATGAGAATGATAATATTATATAATGTTAGGATTGTTGTGAGGATTGAGTTGATCAGATAATAGTGACTGGAATTTAGAAACCGCCCCCCAAAAAAGCTACTACTATTATTATTGTCATTATTAACAATCTAATTATTATAATCAATCAAGAGACGGAAGAGGGAAAAATGAGAGTAAATAAAAGGAAAAGAAAGAAATATGTGTGTTTTTAATAGATAAATAAGAGACAGAAGATAAAAGACAATACTTGGTGTTCTAGGTATTGCCCCTTTCCAAGCTCATCCCCTGCCACTCTCTTCTTTGATCCCTGTACTCTAGCCATACTGACCTAACCGCTTTTCCAAATACGCCTTGCTTTCTAATACTATTAATCCATTCCTTCTCTTTGAAACAATATAATTGTACATTTTATAATTCATGGAACAATTACTGACAGGCTTGACAAAGTTTATACAGAAGTGTGGTTATTTATGTGTACATTTTATATACTCTACTAGGTTTTAATCCATTAAAGAAAGAGACTCATTGTTTTTTTGTATCCTCTATGGCACCTACAAACATTTATTGGATTGAATCAAATTTCCACAATCTTGCTTTATTTCTTTTTATGGGGAAGCAACTAACCAATATCATGGGTTTTCAAAATTTCTCTTAGAGTTAAAAACAAATACAATCTTTTTTCATTCTTTTACCCAATTTTTATTTGCCAATACAATTGCTTTGGAATAAGACAGGGCGCTTACTTATGTAATGGAAAAATCTCAATGCTGGATACATTTTAGAGCCATGTAGGAAGCTTAAAAAAGAATACTGATGCCTAGTATATATCCCAGAATAAATAAATCAGAATCTGCTTTGGTGTTTGTGTGGAGGGGGCAGGCAATGTGCAGACATGGATTTTTCTCTTTTTTTAAGTTTCGCAGATCATTTTAAGGTTAAGCCAGAGTGAATCACTGGCTTAAGGCCACGATCTTATAACTTGAAGAGAAACAGGTAACCAAGCATTGCCAATCTGTATTCAGAAAATCAACTTCTCTAACCTCACCCAAAGAATGACTTGGAGCCTATCCTATCAGCAGCACAAGGTGGTAGAGCCAATAAGCTGAACACTGATGTGATTAACAATTTGTAGGCTTTGTGGTCAATGACACATTTTGCCTAGACACAGAGATCACCACTGAAACCGGAGTAAGCAACTTGAGGGACAAATCCCTTCTAGTCAAATGATGATTAATGGTGTGGAATAAAGAATTTGGCTTTGAGGTCAGGGGGAATAGAATTTGAATTATAAGCCTGCCACTTATTTTATGGACAGTCTCTTTGCCTATATGAACCTTAATTTTCTCACATATAAAATGAGAACAATACTACTAACTTCAAAGAGTGGTATATTTTTAAGAAAATATATATAATTTGGCGACAAGTCCTAGCATATTAATTTCCTAAAACTCTGGCCATGGCCTCTGAGAATCAGCTTCCTTCAAATCCTAAAACACAGTAGACGATTCTTAAGAAATACATTTACTCAGGGCTACAGTGCAATCATGCTGACCTCATTCTATAAAGGCAACAAATCATGGCTTGCTATTAGTGAGTTTCATCCTTGAATTCTAGTTCTATCTGTTAGCCAGAAGCTCCTGGGTTTATAGGTTGGCCTTTAAAAGACACAGAATTACTCATGTCCTTAAAAATCCTGGACTTGCATCAGCCAGAAACTTTGAGATTCATTTCTTCCCACACGCACACCCATCCTCATTTTCAGTCTTTCATCCCATATTCCCTTATCCATGACACCTGTGGCAGGATGCCTGGAAGGAAATTCATGACCCATTAAGTTAACTTACCTCAGGAGTAGTAGACAAACAGGCTTAATTTAACCCAGAAGATACCAAGAAAGAATAACTTGGAAACAGAGACCAGGCTGAGCTAATACACAGGCTGCCTTGAGAACTATCATTTATAGTGGGTTGTACAGCATTCAAGCACAGATTAGCTCATTCTGAAGGCAATGAGCCGGGAGCCAAGTTAATTAAAGATAACCGGTAAGTCTCTGCTGTACATATTGCAGGGAACTTGGTCAGCCATAAGAGTGTATTTCCACTTTGCTCCCCCACAAGCCACGATGAGCAAATCTGTGACTCAAAGGTGATGAACATGTGCAGCTATACTTGCAAGACCTCCTCGCCAACTTCCCCCCAAAAGAGAAAGCCATAAAATGTTATCACCTTTATGTAAATCTGAATCCTTAATTATCTCCAATCGTGATGCATCGTTTTGGTATGTGTGAGCATCTGTAAATGTACTTTTAAGAAAATAGGAAGGAAATCAGGTTCTTCCTCAAATATGTTGCTCCAATGACTTATTTCTGCTGCCCAATTTAACACAAAAACAGAAAATGAGAAAACTAAGAAATAGGAGTGAAGTGGAATCTAAGAGAAATCACAGAATCTGGTGTTCCTAACAGGCTGTCTGTTTCAAATCTTTCCATGTCACACATCTGCATCCAACACTCCAGAGCTGGAAGGGAATTACTGTGAGAAAGAACCACTTGGGAATTTTATTTTGTTAGTTTAACAACGAAAACCAGTGTCTAGTAATAAGCACGATCATAACTGACCTATTGCTTTCTTTATCTTCAAACTTTCTGGTATAGTAATTAAGTTTCCTTTCATTCCTTCTTGCTCCTAAACAGTTCCTAGGTCAGTAGTGAAGTAATGTTGGAGGCACAACCACTTTGAAGGGAAAAATGTCCTTTCCTGAACCAAAAAAGGCTGCCATAGGGCTACAGAAAGGCAGGGATGGGAAGAGGAGGACACATAATTTCTTCTTTCTACTGTTAACTTACAGTTAACTATCATTTTTCACAGTCTTTTCAATAACTTCCGTGGGTCTAAGATGAAGCATTGCCCATAAATATACAACAGTTTTCAATTGTGAGTTGTAACTGTAAAAAGAGGTAGAGAATAGTCATTCATTCTTTCATTTAGCAAGTATTTATTCAGTCCCTGTTATGTGCCAAGGATTCTGTTAGATGCTGGCAATATGAAGACACAGAACATGTAGACCCCCAAAGAGCTCATAGTTCAGAACATAACAGAGAGATGCATAAAAATGATTTCGAGATCATGTGATATTTTTATAGCCATGTGGTATTATGTCTAATTTCATCAAGACCACACTAAAGCAGAAGAGAATGTAAATCTAGCCACAGACATGAAGAGATTCAAATATAAAAGTTAAATATATTGAGCACTTGAATTAAGATTTGAAACAGAATAGGAGTTTGCCAGACAGCACCGGGGAAGGTATTATAGGCCAACAAAGATTATGGAAATGAGTAGATGAGTAGTAGCAGCAAGATAAAACTTGAGGGTTAAAACATGAGGCTAACAGCAGAGACAGGGGCTAGGATTTGGATTTTCTCCTCTAGATGATGGAGACTCACCAAAGAATTTGGAGCAGGATATAGCAAAGGCAGATTCAAGGTTGTCAGGGTTAAGCTGGAAGCACAGGAGAATGTTGATTGGAGGGGAGCAAAATGGAGGTGGGAAGACTGTTGCAATGGTTCAGGTGGGAGGATGCTGGCAGTGCCACTGGAGATGGAGAGGAGGGTAGGAATATGAAAGGATGCAGGAACACAGGAAACATTTGGGTATTAGGGCAAAGCTTTTTGATTTGGACAAACCTAAGAGAAAATTCATTAAGTAGTTTCCAGGAGCATGTGGTTCAACTATTGACTAGCACTAACTGAAATAGTACACAATATCTTACATACCACATGGCAGTATTATGAGATATACATATATCCAAATATACAAATTTAAATATTAAATTTCTCATCATCTAAATTCCAAATCATAAGAAAATTCAAGATGGCATTTGCGTTGAAGATAATGGAGTAAAGGGGGTGCAAAAATGTGAGGCTAGTTTGACTCTCTCCTTTTTTTCCCCTACAGCCCCTGATATTCCCTGTAATAGAAAGTGTTTGTGGGTGGGGAGGTTACAATCAGAAAACATAAGTCAAGAGCACTGCTTTGTACCAACTAGCTCTCTTCTTTCCCACACATACTTTATAAAGTTTATAATGAAGTGAATGAGGCTCTCTTTCAAGAAAGAAATTGTCATTAAACTGTCAAACATTGTAAATTATAGTATACTCAAAATGTAACCAACATGTATTTAATCTAGGCCCTGTGGAAAGAAACATAAGCAAGACATTATGACTAGCATTAAAAATATAAAAGTAAAGACACTGGAATTCAAAGTAAAGTATAGCACTTCATAGATCTTAAAGACTACTTGCATCACATGGAGAATCTCCCCAGGTACTGATACGCTTGTTAACATTTTCCACCATCAGGACTGTACTTCATCAAACCAAGATGCCTTCCTCAAAGTCTACCCATAGGACATGTTTCTATTCCTAAGATATTCCTCACTCTTCCTGGAACCTAAAATAATCTCCATTTCTATATCTTTACGGCTTCTAACTGTGATGGTTAATTTTATGTGTCAACTTCGCGGGAGTTTTCAGATGAGATTAACAACTAAATTGGTAAACTTTGAGTAAAGCAGATTGCCCTCCATAATGTGGTTGGGCTTCACCCAATCAGTTGAAAGCCTAATTGAACAAAAAGACTGGCCTCCTTGAGCAAGAGGCAATTCTCCAGAAGACTGTCTTCAGACTTCATCTGTACCATTGGATCTCCAGGCTGCTGCTGGTCTTCCAACTGGAACTTTACCATTGGCTCTGAGCCTGCTGGCCCACTTTGCATATTTTGGAACTGCCAGCCTCCATAGTTGTATGAGCCAATTCCTTATAATAAATCTCTTTCCATATATAGATACATCCTATTTGTTCTGTTTCTCTAGAGAAGACTAATATACCACCCCAAATTCATTTTTCTTCCTAAAACATCCCTTTTCTTTTGTTTATGACATAGTTAGCAAGATATACCTACATCATCAGAATAGTAAACGACGTGTTAAAAAGTTGTCATGAACACACACACACACACACACACATTTATACGTGACAAAATATCCAAATATCTGATCAACTTAATTTGCAATCAGATTACTGATATTACATATTAGAGGCAAAGTCATTCCTAGTCAGACTCCTAGTCAGTCAGAATGCAAAATAAAGTTTTTTTCAGCTTTCTTCCATTTTTCTCCTTCAACCTACCTCACTAACCACTGCTGTCCCTGCCTTTAAGTTCCTGCCAGCCCCTAACTGTGAAACTTCAGCCAGTTCTCCTCTATAATAAGAACTTCTTATCGTGCCTTCCTACTCCATAACCCTGAGTCACCTTTTCCTCCCCACTCTGTACATCCAAAAAGTCATCAAATCCCACTGATTCCCTCCCACTCCTCTGTTTGTCCCTTCTTTGTATAGCACTGGAAATCCAGCAACATTTAATCCCAGGCTCTGAGTCCACCACTAGAGATGACACTAGTTTTGATAAAACTGAAGACCCTTTATGGCCTGGTTTTGCTTTAATTGAGTAGTGTGTACATAGGAGTATGAATATGAATGTAAATATGTATTTGTTTATGTGCTATATGCATGGTGAACTTGAATCTCATATCACAAGTGGGTGAAGAAGAGTATTATAACATGGCTTGTTCAGATAAAGCAAATATGAAAACATTTATATAATTCTGTTAGGGGCTATTCATACAAAAGAAGAACCCATGAAGAATTCATGCAAAAGTGAGAACAGCTTTGGTCAGGATCATGGATGTTCTTTCAAATGTTGTTGTAATTGTTTCTGGAAGGAGAGCATTTTAGATCTTGAGAGCCTTTCTCAGGTTAACACAGAAAAACTCTACAAAAGGCCCCCTGGTATCTTTTCATAACACAGAAATGGTGGCATATGAATCCCATGCCTTGCTTTAGGCACCACCATAAATCAATGTCAACTTCAGGAAAACAAAACCAAAGAAGCATCTTGCCTTCCTGTCCCCAGACTGTTTTCTTAACAGTGCCACCTGCATTGCTTCCTTAACTACAGCTGACCTCTGCGATCCAGGCCACACAGAAAAATGTATTACATGATGTGGAGCAAATGGAGGGAAGGAGAGCCAACTAAATCCCTGGGAAATAAAGCTGGCAATAGTCTTTGTACTGTGAAACGCAGAGCATTACTTTTCCCAGAGACCTCGGGAGTCCTACTCGTGTTCAGGGAGGGCTGTGTGGAGCCCCAGACCCTTCACCCCAACCCAACCATAGAGGCTCCACTTTTTCTGTTTTTAAACATTGTGATTCCATTTAATTATTATCTAAAGATAGAATTCACCCATTTTTTAATTGAAAATATTGATATAACACATAACGTACTGAGTCAGCACAGGTGCTAGTCTCGCCATTGAGTCCTCACCTTTCAGCACCTGCATTTCCCATTTATAGGTGGAGGTAACATTAGGTTCCTTGCTTTCTATGAAGATCAAATGAGCCAATGCTTATTAAAGGTCTTTGAAAAACTGGAAGACACTATACCAACATAAATGCAATATTTGTAGCATTAAGCTGACTATATGTCACCTATTTAACAAAAACTATTCCACAGCGAAGCTGCAAGCTAACCCTTAGCTCCTTTTCCTTCACAATATCAAAGACATTGTAGACTATGCAGACTGTGTCTAGAATGTTATCCCCTTGTTCTGTAGTTTTGAAAACTTTCTGTTCTTCTTGTTCCAATGTTTGTTTTAGCAGCAGAACTCTTTTTTTAAAAAGTGAAGCTCGTGTGGAATATCATTACATAAAAGAATAAGAACAAAACAGGCTGAACCAGTTAAAATAGGAGGGGAGGCCCAGTGGCTCAAGCTGACCCTCCTGCCCAAGCCGCCCTGGGGCACCTCTGAGGAATCCCAGGGCTCTGCTAGTCAGCACTGAATGACTCCCTTGGTGCATACTGGTGATGACAGCACACCACCCACCTGTCTACTTTGACACCGAAGCTTCATCTTGTCCCTAATTTTATTCAATGCTTTTCCATTTTGTTCGAGAGGCAGTGTGGGTCACTTGGAAATCTGTAGTGACATTTTAATTTTAATGAATTTATTTTAAGTATTTACTTGTCAATTAATTCATTTAAAATATGCCCTTCTTACAGCTTGAGCTTTGATCTGAGGAATTACTTTTTCTCCTTTGCAAGAAATATTGACAGGTCCAAAATTAGAGGTGCCCGACTCCTACAGATAAAAGATGTTCAGGTAACTCAAGCTCAGCCAATCAGACTTTTTCTCTTAAATCTCAAAATTTTGAGCTGAGTTGCATGAGACAGATAAAAAAGTAACGGTAAAATGCATTCATCTGGGTGATGAATCCAAATAAGTCTCTTGAATCTCAAGTTCTTGAGGCCAGAAATCTTGGGCCAAATTGGCTCCTATTGTGTCTGACTTATTTCCAAGGCTGTTCTCCAGCATTCATAACCATTCTATAAGATACTTATTATCCCTCTGAGTAAATCCCTTTTGTTTAACTTAACCAGACTTTTTGCTTGCAAAACAAACAAGCAAAAACTCTAGCTTAAATTTACACCCTTAGAAGCAGCCGCATAGCACAGGGAGATCAGCTCGGTGCTTTGTGACCCCCTAGAGGGGTGGAATAGGGAAGGTGGGAGGGAGGGAGACGCAAGAGGGAAGAGATATGGGGATATATGTATATGTATAACTGATTCACTTTGTTATGAAGCAGAAACTAACACACCATTGTAAAGCAATTATACTCCAATAAAGATGTTAAAAAAATAAAGTATACAGGAGGAAAAAAAATTTTACACCCCTAATAACCTTCCAATTACACTAGACTACATTTAACTAGATAAACTCTTAAAGAACCATCCATGTACCTACAGTATTCTGCCATGTGCTTATTAATATGCTGATGTTGTATGGGGTATTCTACATATACTTTCTAATTTGGTTGCCACACAATACTATGAAGAGATATTATTTTCTCAGTTTTACAGATAACAAAGTCAGGTTTGGACAAGTCATATAACTTTTCTAAGCTCATACAGCTAGAGTGCAGCCTAGAATTTCAAAGACAGATTTATTTGGTTTCTCAACTGTGGTTCTTTCAACTTACATACTCCATCATGAGTTGAATTATTTGGCTGAAGAAACGTTTCACTCAGCGCCTTGACCATACTTTGTGGTTCTTACAGTATCCATTCTAGTTATAGGAATAATAAAATATTAATTAGTGTATAAATTTGTTTGCGTTTCTATGTGGAGAAGGATATGTGAATGTAAATGCATATTTAAAGCACCAGTGTTGTTGATAGAGTACGAACAACAGCTAGGATACATCACATCTTACGTTATCTCCTATATATGTTCCAAGCCAAAATGCACTTCAGCTAGACGCTTATTCATTGAGCATCATTCACCTCTCCTGGAGGTCAGGAAGCACCTTAGTGTTTTCTTAGCAATTCTGCTGGTATAGATCAGATCCTGTTTGGTCTCAGCCTTCAGACAGGAATATTTCATCTATTTCCTTCAAGGTTTTGGCAAATATGTGGTATTTCAGGTGCAGTTTAATTTTAACTCGATCTTTTCTTTACTTATTGTCATTTAGGAAATGTAATACTGTGGACAGAAAGAAGTCATCAAAAATGTTAGGGAGGGGCTTCCCTGGTGGCGCAGTGGTTGAGAGTCCGCCTGCCGATGCGGGGGACGCGGGTTCGTGCCCCGGTCCGGGAGGATCCCACGTGCCGCGGAGCGGCTGGGCCCGTGAGCCATGGCCGCTGAGCCTGCGCGTCCGGAGCCTGTGCTCCGCAACGGGAGAGGCCACGGCAGTGAGAGGCCCGCGTACGGCCAAAAAAAAAAAAAGTTAGGGAATGTTTCTTCCCTCTGACCTTTGAGAGCTGCAATGACATGTATTAAAATTTGATCTGAAATTTCTCTAACCTACTGTCTTACCTCATAGACAAACCAGGTCATATAGCATTCATCTTCCAAATATGAAAAAATCCCCATTTTGTGAAAAATGCATCTGCATGTAACACATTTTTAGGTTAAACCTAGCAGAATTACCTCCATACACACAAAACACAAGAGAACATTTGTATGTGTCTGTGTGTATACAGACACTCATATGACTTCAGGGATCACAATTCATTTAAAATATTCCTAAGTTCTGTTAATAAGAAAATATTTCTTTCTTCACTCACCAATTTGTTCATTTTTTCCAATCAATATTTATTTGAATATATTCAAATAAATACAAATACATCACATACTATGTGCCAAGAACTGTATTAGGTACTGGGTAAAGAGGAGAGATACTGTCCCTGAACTCTAGAGTTTGTACTCTAGTGGCAGAATAGGCAATGTATAAACAAACAAGTGAAATAGGGTGTACAAATAGTTGACATGTCCTGTGAAGGAAACAAAGTGGTAGAGGACACTGCAGGAAGGAAGGGTGGCTCAGCTAGGCTGCTCATTTCACACTACTTGTTTCCTCATATATTTGTTCTGCACATTGTTCCCTAATATATCAAGAACACAACGTTCTGGCAGAGAAGTACACTGAAACGAACTAGCGAAGGGCGCAAAGAGGAGCATTCCAGGAGAGACAGAAAAGACCTCAGCATTTTCAAAAGTCCCATTAGTCACTAGGGCTGGAATAGTGAGCAAATGGAGAAGGCAGCATGAGTGGAGTTGGGCAGGAGCCAGATCATCCAGGGCCTTGATCAGGCGCTTGGATTTTATTCTAAGTATAAGGGAAGGCTAATCAGGAAAGTGAGAAGGTATGATTTATGTTTTTATGTTTACTCTAGCTTCTGGGTGGAGAATGGATGGCAAAAGATACCAGGTTATTGCAGTAGCCCTTACAAAAACAGTGCGGCCTTGGATAAGGTGGAAGTGATAGAGACAGAGACAAATGGCAGGAGGGATGGAGAGAGGAAGGGAGAGGAGAGGAGAAGAAAGGCTTTTCTTTTTTTTTTTATAAGTAAAATAACTTCTGTGAAAATTTATGTGAATAATTCATCCTTCTGTGTGTGTGTATCAGATAAAAGAACAAGGGAGTAAAAACATAACCCAGATTCTACCACCCTGAGTCAGATACGTTTCTCCATACTCAAACCATTACACAGAAACATTTGCAAATACTCATAAAGACACACAAGTTAATGTTAGATACACCTTTTCCCACTTTGCTTTGTTCATTGTGAAAATCCCTCCAAATTACCTTGTATATATTTTACTCATTTTTAATTGGGTATATGATAATTGTATGATATGGTTGTATTGCAATTGATTCATTCCTTCCCCATATATGGCTTTTAACTTTATTGATAGTTTTTTTTAATAAATTTATTTATTTTCGGCTGCGTTGGGTCTTCGTTCCTGCACGCGGGCTTTCTCTAGCTGCAGAGAGCAGGGGCTACTCTTCGTTGCGGTGCGTGGGCTTCTCATTGTGCTGGCTTCTCTTTATTGCAGAGCACAGGCTCTAGGCGTGCGGGCTTCAGTAGTTGTGGCACACAGGCTTAGTTGCTCTGAGGCATGTGGGATCTTCCCCCACCAGGGCTCGGTCTCGTGTCCCCTGCATTGGCAGGTGGATTCTTAACCACTGCACCACCAGGGAAGTCCTATTGATAGTTTTTTGCCACTATAAACAATGCTGTTTGAAATATCTTTATTATATATTGGTGTTTTTATTTCTATGTTAGAGAGTCTAAAGAGTAGAACTGATGGGCAAATAGTTCCATATTGCTTTCCAAAAAAACTGTTAAAATTCCCATTTCTATTAGCAATATATGAGAATAAACTTCTCTCCACAAATCCACCAATCATCACTATTATTTGTTATTCTCTCAGCCATCTACACTGTCTTCATATGTGGAAAAACTTCATATAACAGCCTCTATACACCAAATACCCCAAAGCCAGGCTTTCAATGAGAACCTAGTGACATAAAGACTGGATAATGTAAAGACTGCTTGCTGGCCAGGGTGGAAAGAATTCTGGCTAATTTGGAGTGAGAGCAATGGGAATAAAATTCAGTGAAACTCAACTCTGATTTTGGATATGTTAAATTTAAGAAGTCTTTGTCACTTCCAAGTAGAGATTACCAGTAGGCAAGTTGGATATATGTCTAGAGCTGAGAGGAAAGGTGTGGGCTAGAGATGAGAAAGCCGGCAGATGGATGATATCTAAAGCTAAGGTAATAGAGGATATCATTAAACAAGTGTGTTGAGGACAGAGAAGAGGCAGATATCAAGCCTGAACCTTGAGGAACCCCAAATTTAGAAGTCAGTCTGGGAGGAGAGTCTGAGAAGCAAACTTTGGAAAAACCACCAGGGAGGTGAGAGGTCAAGAAGGCCACTTGAAAATTAGGAAAGATAACCACTGCATATTCTTTTAGCAGATCCCATCAAATAAAGATTGAAGAGTGTTCACTGTCTATGGCCAAGGGAAGGTCTTGGAGACACTGGCAAAGAGCAGTTTCAGGTAAACCTTGGGGGAGAAAGCAGAGTGACGTGTATTGATCAGGGGATAGGGAAGAAAGTGAAACACTGAAGGAAGGATTCATTGAAGGCTTGAGCCTTTATCTCCTCATCCCGAACCTTCAAAGTCCAGAAGGGAGGATGTGCATAGAATAAGTTTAGAGGAAGGCTCACGTTAAAGGGACGCATTCTCTCCGCTGTCTGGGTTTCTGGAGAAGGCTCCTGTGACAGGTGACCATGTGCCACCTACATGGGCATGGTTAATGGCGTTGTGATAAAGAGAGGGTCTAGTTGGCCTCCTGGGCCTTTTTTAGCCCCACTGTGTTGGACAAAATGAATTTAGGGCTTGCAAACCTGCCATGGGGTCAGTGAGGTTGGAAGAACAGAAAAGCATGAAAGGTTCCTGTAGGGTGAAACATCTAGAGCAGGATTTGGATAAAAAATAAGGCAGAAACTTTAAGAGATCTGTAATCTCAATGAGAGCTGAAAAAAGGCAAGTTAGAAGGAAAGGTAAGCTGGACTCTGGCCTGGCCTAAATAGTTTATATAGTCAGCTTTGCTATAGGAGACATACATGTTCCTAATAATAACCATGCAATAAAAACCTCAGGGCTTACTGGGAAAATGAGGTTTGGGAATGACACTCAAAAAATTTTATCAGAGGGCTTCCCTGGTGGCGCAGTGGTTGAGAGTCCGCCTGCCAATGCAGGGGACACGGGTTCGTGCCCTGGTCCAGGAAGATCCCACATGCCGCAGAGTGGCTGGGCCCGTGAGCCATGGCTGCTGAGCCTGCGCATCCGGAGCCTGTGCTCCGCAACGGGAGAGGCCACAACAGTGAGAGGCCGACGTACCGCAAAAAAAAAAAAAAAAAAATTTTATCAGTGGCACATAAAAATAAATACCGGGACCTAGTTAAACTGAAGGTATAGTTTACACATGTTAAATAGTTGAGAAATACAAAAATACTACAATAAATATGGCAGTTTCCCCTGAAAAAGACCTGAAATTTGCCTTTGGAAAATTTGGGCATTAGAAGAGTTACAGCTGTGAGTTATTGGAAAGTAGTGGAGAAACAAAACGTTGCAACACCAGATGAGTATGGGGGTGGCTCATAACACATGGGGTAAACTGAGGCAGCTGGGAGCTGCTTGAGGTGTGTGCATATATGTGTTTTGTATACTCCTCTAAGGGCTCAGTTCTGCTTGGTGCAGTTTTCAGGATTCCCCTACTCCTTCCTGCTCAAGAAATTCAGCACAAGCAAATGGAAGCAGGATTTATGCTAATTATTCCCTAATATATCAATCGTGCTTTTAAAACAAGCATTATAGCAGAACTGACTATACCATGAATTCCTCAGCTACAGACAGTAGCACATGTCAACAAAACAATTAGAGACGGGAATGGCCTTCCCATGCATTAGCAGTTGTCAAGTGGGCACATTCCAGGACCAGCAGTAGAGTCTGGGGCCTTTTCCCCACAAGGCCATGTAGACTTCTTTGGTTTGTTTTTTGTTTGTTTTGGGGGGATAAGATTTATTTCTATGTTTTTCAATTTTTCTAGAATGATCCTTGCATATAGAATAAAACTGAGATATAATTGACATATAACATTGCTTTTTTGAGATATAATTGATATATAACATTGAGTAAATTTTAAGGTGTACAACATGACAATTTGATATATGTATACACTGCAAAATGATTATACCACAGTAAGTTTAGTTACTACATCCATCACCTCATATAACTAAAATTTGTGTGTGTGCAGTGAGAAATTTTAAGACCTACTCTCTTAGTAACTTTCAAATATACAATGCAGCATTGTAAACTATAGCCGCCATGCTGTACATTACATCTCCAGAACTTATTCACTTTATAACTCGAAGTTTCCCAACCTTTGCCAACCTTCACCCGTTTCCCCCTTACTGTGCCCCATCCCTAGCAACCACCTTTCTACTCTTCGCTTCTATGAGTTTGTTTTTTTGGTGAGATCATAGAGTTATCTGTCCTACAAGTCATTCAGCCTTAAAAGGTTTTTCATACAACCATTTTCTATCTTAGAGAGGAGCAGGAGAAGGGGAGAAATCAGAAGTTTGAGTAATTGTGTAAAGGGGTCCAAAGTGACTGTAGTAGAATTTATTAGACCATTTACACTTTTGGTCCAAATGTAATCTCATTACTCCACTCAGAGGGGAGTGGGTGTTGGGGGCATGAATAAAATTAGATCATTATAGAGAAGTAAAGGAACTACAATATTACTATGCGCTTTCTTTCTTTCAAAAGCATGAATGGGGGTAATTAAGTATAGGCAACAATTTTGCTAATTTGCTATAAATAGAAGTTGAGGAATGGACAGATGATTGAAATGAAACATGACTTCTACGTAGCTTTTTGGGGATAGTTGTTTGTACTTTTTCAAAGGAAGACTCTCCATGTGACTGTTTTTTTTCTTCTTCAGCAACTCCAATAGAAGCAAAGAGATGATTTCCAAGTAGCAAAAGATTTTGAAAGAGAATCCAACCCCACTTTCTGGTCCTGACAGATACAGGATGTGAAAAAAAATAAATAAACCACTCCTTGAAAGGATTCAGAGGACAGGAAAGGGAAAGAGAATATTTCAAGAAGTAAATGACCGTAAAAAGGACTTTGCTGTTCACTGATGATCCAGAGAGGGCTATGGAGAGGATGGTCGAGGAGTGGAGGGGAAGAGCAGAGAATTGGGTCAGGTTCTGTCATGAAGCACTATAGAGGGAGAGGGTGCAGGAGACAGTCAATAGTCTGGGAAACCTGGCACTTGTGGTGGTGATTATGGTGAACACAGGTCCAAGAGTTCATGAGGTGCACTGTGTTAAGGTGCTGAAGTCTTAAGTCCTTTGCTCAATGATACGGCAGCTTCCACTAAGGAAGGAGACAGAACTAATGTTTTTGAACACTTCTGTCCTCCAGGTCATGGTCTTTGTTTGTCGTTTTTTTCCCTCTGATTCTAACAACTCTATGAAGGGGGGATTATCTCCAATTTACCAAATGAGACATCTGAGACTTAGAAAATTTAAATATCTTGTCTTGATTCACTCAGTCAATAAACAGAAGAGCTGATATTCAATTTCAACTATAATACCAAAGTCCATGGTATTGCTTGAACATTCATTATGCCCTCTGTCCCTCCGACATCACATAACCTCCATTAACAATGACCTTGCTAAACATGAAAAATGTTGCAAATTCATGGAGGGAAAAAAGTCACATGAAATGTATTTCTTGCTTTGATCTAGTATTTACCACTATATTTTATTTTTATTTTTTTATTTTTTTTGCGTATGCGGGCCTCTCACTGCTGTGGCCTCTCCCACTGCGGAGCACAGGCTCCAGACGTGCAGACTCAGTGGCCACGGCTCACGGGACCAGCCGCTCCGCGGCACGCGGGATCCCCCCGGACCGGGGCACGAACCCGCGTCCCCTGCATCAGCAGGCGGACTCTCAACCACTGCGCCACCAGGGAAGCCCCTTTCTTATGTATATTTTATACATAGAAAGCAATTTATTTGTTTTTTTCTTTATGGTGAATGAACAACTGGATAATATGAAAAAGAATTAATATTCATTCAGACATCATAGATTAGAAGATCCTCATTGGGAAGACTGTGATCCATTGTGGGGAATATAGTGCAATGAGAAGTTTTACAACCACTAGAATATAAGTTGTCAGGGCCTAAAACAGTAGTTGTGATATAGTTGATTCTTAAATATTATTTGAGTTCACGAACTTGTAAATAAACAGGATTGAGTCCACTCATTTCTACTTATAGGTTATTAGACTTTCAGGCTCTCTGAATCTTTAACTTCTTAAATTTGTGAAATAAAGATAGCGAATGCCTTACATACTGTTCAAGTGCATTCTACAAAAACAGGTAAAGAAGAAGAGGATAGAAACTAGCATTTATTTAATTGATATTTCAGACTCTTTGACAGGCAATTTTCCCTACTTTATATCAATGAGGTATGAATATAAAAGACTTTCCCAAAGTTTGTACAAGCAATCATTTATTAAACCATTTGTACCTGAGCTTCTATTGAATAGTTATCTGCCTGAATGACATGAGAGGATACTCTTCAAACTCGAATGACATATTTAGTTTGAGTAAGAGAAAACATGATAAAAACTAAACCTGGGTACATATTACATCAAGAAGTGGAATAGGCAGTCCATACTACTGCATTAAGAAAGGTGATAAGAAATTACTAATGACGGAATCATAAAGCGTCTGCCATGAGTAGCTGATCCCAGTGTATCTTTATGGTTAGTGAATAAGAAGAGAGCCATGTCCTCTCACAGCTTTTCAAGCAATAGAATCCTGGGTTGAAGAGCCAGAGGTCTGAACCAGTGGCACTACAGCAGAGCACGCAGGTAATTTTTTCCAAGGTTGTACAGAAAGTCAAAGATAAAACAAGAAATGTAATTTAACCCTCCTTAACTACAATCTAATTTTATATCCTTCTATATGCATTACCAAATTCATATTCTCCCAGGAGGTTTTGGGTTATTTCTATCCTGCATTCCTGTTTTTAGCATTCAGTTTTGCTAGAATTCTATAACCAGTGCACAAAAGTAGGACAAATTGTGCCCAAAAAAAAAAAATAGTTCTGTTCCAAGGAGCATATCACCTAAAGGCACAAATGATGCAGGGGAAGAAAAATGAAATAGCTATGTAGTAGCAAATAGTATAAACGTAATTATATTTAGACTGAGCACTTGAAAGACAATTTCTCAGGAGAGAAAGTAAATGATTAGCAAATACTAACTGAGGACTTGTGTTGTGTCCAGAGGATGGTACTCACATGTTTAAGGCAAACCCTCTTGCATATAAAGAGATGATTGTAGCAGCACAGAATCAGTAGTCCTTTTCTCTCTCTCCTTTCCCCCAGCTTTGGAATATTCAGCCTAGGTCTGGTTCTAGCCACTTCCAGGTACTAATATTGATGGCCAGCCCAAGAGTATTCAAGGTTTGTGCCCTCTCATGGTTATACACTTATTGACCGAGGACTCAATATTAAGAAACTTCAAGATTCAATGGAACTATCAGTACTGGTATGAATACCAGAGAGAATGATGGTAATCTATAGTATTTGCATCATGCGTTACAGTTTCAAGATTTTCTCACTTCCATTTTTTAATGTGAGTGTCACAAAAACATTGTGAGTTAGATAAGGTATATTATGTATCTTGCCTAAAAAGATAATTGAGGTTTGCCTCTGTGTAATGAATTCTGAATTGCAAAACCAGAGGCTAATTCTAGGAGCCCTCATTGATCCCCTCTCACCTTCTAAACCACACCACTCACTGTGACTATTCATAAAGCTCATCTTGGATACTTACCTTCTCAGCATCCATCTGAATTTATAAAACCTCCAGCCTACAAAACTATTATCTTTTGCATGGCCTTCTAGTATATTTAATTATTTTCTATAGTTGTAATTTTACAGTATATATCTATTGATTCTCATTTTTTATGTAATATATTGTATGCATTTTCTGTGTTCTACACAGTATTCACAGTGTTCTTTCTAATGCCTCCATCATATTGAAGCTGGCATATTTTCTTGCATATTTCTCTATTGTTAGACATTACGGCTACTTCTATTCATTACAGCTTTTTTTATTTTTTCATTTTCAAAAGCTTCTGTGAATAGTTTCACAAATAGTACTTCCTTTTTTTTTATTATCTCCTTAGGAATTTGCCTAGAAGTTGGATTTTAATAACTTAAAACAGCACATGTAATTTTTATAGCTCTTATATCTATTGCTAAATACCCTTCCGAAAGTACTGAACCAATTTACATCATGAACAGGAATGATAATTCCAAGTGTATTGTTCATTCTGTATGTGTCTTTCTTCCATAACCCAATGGATAAAAATTAACTTAATTCAATCCATCAAACATTTATGCAAAACCAACTATTAACCAAATATTTTGCTAGACCCTGGTAATGCAAAGGTGAGTAATAAAGGCACAAAGCCTACTCTCAAGGAGTTTTGGATAATTTGCCGCAAATAATTCCAGAGACACAGGAGGCAGGAATTATGTCCAACCAGAACACATATGTATTTGGTGAACAAATTATTTTAATAGGATTTGAATGGTTATGTATCTTACAGCTTTGTGTGATTCCATCTTGAGTATGTCATTCTGACTCAGTTGTCAACACTCTCATGAATAAGCCATAATCATTCGTTTATGTTCCACATCAAACTTAAAAAACAGATTCATCAGCTCTTCCTTGTGTATTTCCCAGATGAATCCATTGATTTGGAGCCCAGGCAGTACATCTTTTCAAAATTTCAGGTAAGATATGTCATAATTCTTTTATGGCTCTTCCTTTACACCAAAAAAAAAAAAAAAAAAGTGTGTCTATGAGGAAGAAACACTGGTGCAGAATTAGGAAACTTTGCTTTAGTCCCATATCTGCCACTAAGTATGTAACTTATGGCAAGATATATAATTAGTTTGTATCTCATGAAAAAAAGTGATTAAAAAAGACTTCCTGTCTACTCCACGACTATCCTAATTTGACTATATCCCCATTTTAAGATTTCTCTAATACCATATCTTAATCCAGGCTTAATCCCAATTATGGAGCCCCAGTTCTTCAGTCAAGATTCAGCTCTACTAGCACCATCTTCAAGAAGTCTATCCTCTATAATTCCAGGCAGCAGTGATTTTTTTTTCCCTTCCATCCCACCCTCAGCATTTGATAATGTTATCAATAAACTCAGCACTTTCTTGTGAACTACTTTAAATCATTCTTAAATTGTTTACTAATTTTCTTGCTCCTCTTCCTTGTCCATATCTACTCCCTCTACCCCAAAGATCGAAGCAGACGATAAAATTTTGTTAGTCCTACAGGATGTGCCGTAGTACCAGAAACATAGTAGGTACTCAAATAACATTTGTTAAAAGTGATTGAAAGAAACCAAAGGACTCAAAATTTAAATGAACTCGATGCTGGAGAAGAAGGAACTCCAGAAAAGGGAGGCTAACATTCTGCCTACAATCTCCCCTCTTGGCATTTTGAGATCCTCAAACTATGCATACATGAGGGAAGCAGAAAAAATCAAGCAGAAAGCACCACTGGGAGAATTAAGAAGTGAGCGGCAATCTGGGCAGTGCTGGGCAGATCAGGTTGGAATTCTGAGCCAGCCAAGGTAAAGGGTAAACACTTAGGGCTCTGAATTGAAACATCCCAAAAGGGCAACAAAGTACCATTAAGGGCTATGCTTTAGAAGTAAGGGCAGACTAGAGAAAAAACAGCCATGACAAATCCTGAAACTCAGCCTTGGTTGGATTAAGGTGATTTTGCATTAGAACTAGAATGCTGAGAGAGAGAGTGAAAAAAAATATTATAATACTTCTTAAGAAGGAGAACATTATTCCCAGAAACCAATGCTTTTTTCTTAAATCCAATCATTGATAATTAACTAGTTACATTGAATTAAACTTAAATAATCTAAGTCTAATTTATATAACAATAAAATATACAATTTAAATTATACCATTTGACGAGTTTATAAATGCATATTCCTATATAAACATCATGGTGACCATGAAAGAGAACATTTCTGTTTCTTCATAAAATTCCTTCGTGATGCGTTGTAGAAAATTCCACCCATCCCCACTTCCAGGGAACCACTGAAATAATTCCTTCCATTACAGTTTACTTTGACCTGTTCTATAATTTCATATACAGAATAATATGGTGTGCACTGTTTTGTTTCTTATCTTTGCTGTCATGTTCCTTTTTATCACTGAGTAGCATTTATCATCTGAGTGTTGCACAATTTGTTTTCCATTTAGTTATTTTTGAACATTTCGGTTGTTTCAAGTTTGGAGCTGTAATAAGTAAAGCTACTGTGAACATTCATATACAAGTCTTTTTATGAGTTTCTTTTTTTTTAATTTCTCTTTGGTAAATACCTGGGAGTGGAACTGCTGTCACCCAGTAAGAATATGTTTACTATATAAGAAAGTAGTAAAATATTTTCCAGAGTAGCTTCTATCCCCAACTAGCAACAGCTGCTCTATACTCATGCCTAAACTTGGTATATCAATCTGCTTTTGTACTTTATTTCAGTCATTCCAGTGAGTGTACACTGATATCTCATTTTGATCTTACTTTGCATTTACCTAGTGAGCATTTTTTCAGGGACCAACTGGCCATTCACAGAGCTTCTTTTCTGAAGAACTCCCCTTCCCAGTTTTTATTGGATTGACTCCTTATTATTGAATTGTGAAGGTTCCTTGTGAGATATATGTATTGGGAATGTTTTCTTCCAATATGTTGCTTATCTTTTCATTTCCTTAAGGTTGTCTTTCAAAGAACAACATCACTAATCATCAGGAAAATGCAAGCCAAAACTATGATGAGTTATCAGCTTTTGTTTGAATGGATATTATCAAACAAAACAAAACAAGAAATAGCAAGTGTTGATGAGCATGTGGAGAAAAGGAAATCCTTGTGCACTGCTGGTAGGAATGTAAATTGGTGCAGCCATTATGGAAACAGTATGGAGGTTCCTCAAAAAATTAAAAATAAAACTACCATATGATCCAGCAATTCTACTTCTGGGTATTTATCCAAAGGAAATGAAAACACTAACCTTAAAAAATATATGCACCCCCATGCTTACTGCAGCATTGTTTATAATATCCAAGACATGGAACCAAACTAAGTGTTCACATCTATGGATGAATGGATAAAGAAAATGTGGTATACGGATGTACAAAAGAATATTATTCAGCGATAAAAATAGAAGAAAATTATGTCATTTGCAACAACATGGATGGACCCTGAGGGCATTATGCTAAGTGAAATATGTCAGAGAAAAATAAAGATTGGATAATTTCACTTCTACACAGCTAAAAAATCTGATCTCATAGATATAGAGAAGAGAGTGGTGGTTGCCAGAGGTGGGGATTGGGGGAGTGGGCAAAATGGGTGAAGGTGGTCAAAAAGTAAAAGTTATAGTTATAAGGTAAATACATTCTGGGGGTGTAATGTGCAGCATGGTGACTATAGTTTACAACACTGTATTGTATATTTTTAAATTGCTAAGAGAATAGATATTAAAAGTTATCACAGGAAAAAAAATTTGTAGCTATGTGAGGTAATGGACGATAACTAAACTGTTGTGGTACTCATTTTGCAAGACACTGATTATGAAATTATGCTGTACACCTTAAATGAATACCATGTTAATACAATTATATCTCAATAAAACCAAGGAAAAATGAAATACCCTTTTTAAATGCAGCAATTTTAAAATAAAGATCTAGATAATATATAGATTTAGATATAGATATAGATTATAAAGCATACAAGTGAGTATAAACAACATGAGGAATAGAGGAAAATATCTATATTTAATTGAAGAGGTAAAAGGGAGCAATATATGAAGAAATACTAGCTGACAATTTTTCAAAACCATCTGAAGACCTTAAGTAACAATTTCAAAAACCTTTATAAATCTCAAGCAGGAAAAATACAAGGGGAACCACGTGAAAGCACATCATAGACTAGTGAAAAAGAGAAAAGAAAAGCACAAGCAGAGATAAAGGAAACAATTCCTTCAGAGGAGTACTTATCAGGCACAGAGTGGATTTTCCACCTGAAACTGTGCAAACCAAAAGCAGTAGAACGGTATTGTTAAAAGTGTTGTAGGGCTCCCCTAGTGGCGCAGTGATTGAGAGTCCGCCTGCCGATGCAGGGGACACGGGTTCGTGCCCCGGTCCGGGAATCATCCCACATGCCGCGGAGCGGCTAGGCCCGTGAGCCATGGCCGCTGAGGCTGCGCGTCCGGAGAGGCCCGCGTACCACACACACACACACACACGCACACGCACACACACACACACACACACACACACAGTGTTGTAATAGGGCTTCCCTGGTGGCGCAGTGGTTGAGAGTCCACGTGCCGATGCAGGGGACACGGGTTCGTGCCCCAGTCCGGGAAGATCCCACATGCCGCGGAGCAACTAAGCCCGTGAGCCATGGCCGCTAAGCCTGCGCATCCGGAGCCTGTGCTCCACAACGGGAGAGGCCGCAACAGTGAGAGGCCCGCGTAACGCAAAAAAAAAAAAAAAAAAAAAGTGTTGTAATAAAATCTTACCAAATGAAAATTCTATACCAGCTAATATATATATATATATATATATATATATATATATCTCCTTTAAAAGATAAGGAAATATGAAAGGTAAAAACAAAGTTTGTATTATACAAGAAAATCATCATGTTCTTGGGGTAAGCAAGGATTTTTAAAACAGGGCTGCAAAGCACTAACCATAAATAAAAGGACTATGAATTGGACTACATTAAAATGAAGACTTCTGTTCATCACAAGATACCATTAATGAGTAAAAATGCAAGACATGGAATGGGAGAAGGTATTTCCAACACATTTACTCAACTAACATTTATACCCAAATTTTATATCCAGTCTCAAAAACAACAATAAAAAGGCACAAGAATCAATTTTTCAAATGGGCAAGGATCTAAATAGGCACTTCACTGAAGAGAACACAGGATTATCCAATAAATATAAGAAAATATTATCCTCCCATTAAACATTGAGAAAATGCAAATTAAAATCACAGTGTGATACCACTACACACACTCAGCAGAATCCTTGAATGGCTAAATAAATTTTGGCATACTTGTGCAACAAACTACTATGCAGCAACTAAAATGAGCAATATGTGGCAATATACAACAATCCGGATAATGCTCACAGGCATTATGTTGAGTAAAAGAAGTCAAACAAAAAAGAGTGTTAGTGATTCCATATATAAACTTAAAAATCAGGCAAAACCAATGCACAATAATGTAAGTCAGATTAGTGGTGATTATGGCAGGGAGGAGTATTGATTGAGTACTGGAACAAGGATGACTTCTGGGGATCTGGTCTTGTTCTATATTCTTCTCTGGATGTTTATTTTGTGGGTGTAGACACATGAAAATTAATCAAGCTGTACATTATGATCTATTCCCAACATGTGTGTTTTGTTTTAATAAAAATGGCAACAAAAAGTGTAAAATATCCAATTTTAATGTATCGTAATCCAACACAGGCATGTAGCAGGGAAAGGTTAAAAGAAGTAAAAGGAACTTGTCAAACACACATTTATTTTCTCTATGAAGATAAAATGAAGGAAATATATCACAATAATAGAAGAGAATGTGGTGAGAGTACTTTGGAAAATATTTCAAATTATTTGTGAATACCATCTATTATCACTGTTATCACAATGCAAATGTTATTTCTATTAGAAAGATAATCCTTCACCCTCCCAAGCACTGACTGTGTAAATTTTCTGAGACTAATATTGATCTATTGAGTGCTTAGAATACATCAGACTCTATGATAAGCATTTTCAATGCATTACCCCAATTTATAGTCTCAAAAACCCCATGAGGTAGGTACAGGTACTATTATCAGTGCCATTTAACATGTGAGGAAATTGAAGTTTAAACAGGCTTAGTAATTTGAGCAAAGTCATGCATTAACATGCAGCAGAGCTAGGTCCTTAGGGCAGTGCTTGTCAATGAGTGTATTGAAAGCACTCAGCCAATAGCTGTCGAAAACTTGAAAAGGTTTCGAAGTCTCATCTATGCCATGCATTTATAACAAAGTGTCTTGCTTCTCAAAGGGAACCCTTAAAAATCTAATGCAAAATTGGGATGAAGCTGAGGATGATTATTATATAGTTCATTATTTTATATATACATATATACTTATATATATAAAATGCAGTATATGCTAGAATATTGAGCTCAGTAACCATTTTGGTTTCATAATCTGTTGACTCATTCATCCTGCAACTATTTATTGTGCATCTGCCATGCACTAGAACAGGGAATATGATGGCAAACAACAGAGACAAAATTTCTGCTCTCATTGAGCTAACAATTGGGGGGAGGAGACAAATAAGTAAGTAAATAAATGAGTTTAGAAAGTGATAAATGCTATTAGCAGATTGAAGGATTAGAGACTACAAGCCTATTTTATGAGGATGCCTAAGGAAAAACTCTCCAGTGGGGCAACCTAAATGACAAGATGGAGCCAGCCAAGCAAAGACCTGGAGGATATGCATCCCAGGAAGAAGGAGCAGTGGGTGCAAAGTGTCCCTGCTGTGCTAGGTGAGTGTGAAGAACTCTGAGAAGTCCAGGATGCCTAACACATAATGAGCAGAAGTGCCCTTTAATATTCACATTTTTTAAATATTTGTTTTGAATTGTACATAGAATGTTATCTGTATTCATCCTGACTTGAAAGTCAAGCTTGCTAGTATTACTAGCAATACTCAGGCTCTGCTGTATTATGAGCAGCTTATCTCTGGCCCTAAACTTGTATACTTCACTTAGCAAAGCAAAAGCCCTGAAATTTGCTGTACTCATGGGTCCAGAAAGTCAGCTTAGTAAGCAACTATTTTTACTGGAGGATGTCTCTTGGAGTATAACTCCCCCTAAGCAGTTTGTAAAAGTAATACCTCTAACCACATAAATACTATCCCTGAGCCTATTTTTCAAACTCCAGTGTGGTACTTGGTATCCTGTTAAAATGCAAATAAATTCTGGTTCAGCAGGTCTGGGTGGAGCCTGACATTTGACATTTCTGACAAACTCCCAGGTTACGCCTGTCCTGCTGGTTCTTGAAACACAGCTTGAGTAAGAAGACCTTAGAAGACTTCTAATAAATAAAAATTCCTTTGTCTTCCGGAGATATTTAAGTGCCATAGATTTTTAGTGCCTATCAGAATGGGGCTCTGGGCAATGGCACAGATGGTCTCCTTCTTAATCTGGCTCTGGCTGTGATAATTAAGTTAAATAACATATGTAAAAACATTCTCCACATAATAAATGCACAATTAATGCTATTTTTATCTAGTGGAAAGTTAACTGCCTCAAATAAAAACTAAATTACTTATGATGGAACTATTAAAATCATGTCTCTTAAACGCACTGGACTTCTCCTCATGTCTTTATGTACAAAATGGGATCTGTTAACATATGGTGCACTTTCTTTGTGTTCAGCATTATGTTAAACACTAAGAGGACAAAAACAGTTCTGCAGAACAGTCTCCGCCCTCCAGGATCTCCAATACAGTTGAAAGAGTGAGAAAAATAGAGAAAATAATTAGCTGCTAATTAGGATGATAATCAGAGGCAAGTGAGATCAATGAGGTCTGGTGTTGACTTCCTGTTCTACATCCCACTATGGGCAGACCTGACGAGGGCAAGGAGACTATGCTAAGCCTCTGGGTACTTTGATTTCTTTATTCCAGCCGAACTCACAGAGCACAAGGACTCTGAGCTTCCATCTTTCCCCAGTGTGTGGTTTCCAGCAATGTCTGGGGAAAAGATGAGGAAATGCAGATGTGCACAATTCATTGACCATACAGACGTCCCAGAAGGCAGCGGAAGAAGCTACAGGGCTCCAGTTCTGCGCGCGCACGCGCGCACACACACACACACACACACACACACACACACACACACACACACACACACACACACACACACACACACACACACACACACACACACACACACATTAAGACTCTTCATTATTTTGCTCCCTTCCTGCTTCCATCCAGGTTTCCACCCAGAACTGATCTTGGGGCACATTCAATGCTTCATATTTCAATCATCTTCTAGTAAAAAAAAGAGGTTTGATAGTCTACCCTGTTTAGCATCCCTACAGTCCCTCTTTGACGACAATGCAAATACTAATTATTTTCCTTCCAAGGGTGAGCAAACTGTAATACTGTCAAAGTTATGCAAAAAGAGAAGTCCAATAATTACTTCTCATCTATTGTTTGGTTTAAACTGGCCTTTCTAATGTTCTTTTACTTTTATGGTGTGTGTTTGTGTGTGTGTGTGTGTGTGTGCACACACATGCATATATGCACACATGTATGTACACACATATTTTCTCCTTGGATTTTTAAAGTGGGTCTACCTATTTCTAGAATACTATTTGAACTTGAATATAATCATACCTTTTATCAATAATATATATTATTGCTCATCGTTTTACCTTCCAGTACCTGGACTAGTCAAGAAAGTCTCCATGAAAGATACAGACCTTGAACTAAGACTTAAAAAATAGGTAAGACTTCAGAGGGCCAAACTGGGGAACGGAGGTGTGACAACATTCCAGCTAAGTAGAACAGCAGGTGTTCAGGTAGAAAAGGACATCTAATTAAAGCACGTAATACATATTGAGATCAAATAAAGTATAGGTTTAATAAAATATATGAGGCTATGAAGGGGAAGATTTTAACTGCCAGCAACAGTTTTGACTTGGCTCAGGAAAAAAAAAATATCCTGAGTGTTTGATTTCAGGGAGTGACATGACATAAATGTTTATGAAAAATAAAACCTGAATTTATTAAAACTTAAATTTTGGGAGTTAATTTAGGTATGATATAACTTGGACCCAGAGTAGAGTTTAAAATTAGATAAGGGGACAATAAAGCAGAATGAAATGAATTACTATACACCCTTATCTATTTCATACAACTGGTATGCAATGTCGCTATGTGGATGTCGCACTTGAGATATCTAGCAACTTCATAGGTACTTCTAGGATACCTTATTTTCCATATTTCTAGAGTGAAATAAGTTAAATTTATGAGTTGCTCAAGTCTTTAACAGACAACCCTTGGGTGCATGCATACCTTTGGGACTAGAATGTCACAAACATCTCAGTTCTGCAGAATCCAAGACAAATCTGTCGTCTGAGACAGTTAGATAGCCAGATAGCCAGATTCTTTGACACACTAGATGCAGAACTTGGACTAAATGGATTCTCAGCACCTTTTGGCTATACATCCTTCCATCTCCCATTGCTAGAAGACCCCCTGCAAGAACCTTGATTTTTTTGTACACTACCTTTAAATGTAAGATATTTAACAAAAACTCTTAGAAATGTGTTTCCAATTTACCGTTTATCTGCCAAATCAAGTGGTGAATCTAAACTCTTGACACTTCCTCCCTTAAACTTTTCATACAACACCACCAAACCATTTGTAATTCATTACATACTCTTCTAGACTCTTTCTCCTCCATACTTTCTATCCTCCTCACCCATCTGCCTGGAATTTCCTTCCCCATTGACTTCATGTCTCTAGTTCCTATTGAATAATTCATCTTTCCTAAGATAAAAGACACTCCTTTTTAATCTCTTTTTTTTTTTTACCTTCTAACTCCTATTGGTCAATTCATCCTTTGGAAGTCATCTTAGCCCTGACATCCTCTGACCTTCCCCACTGCATTGCAGGCTACAGATGTTACTCTCTCATATCTGTGCCTGCATATACATATATATCCATGAAAGCATGGAACCACAACAATTGAAATTACCTCCTCGTGAATCTCCTCCATTGTGAATTCCTTAAGGGAACAGTTTCTTTGAATTCCCAGCATATAACTGAGTACCAAGCAAACAGTCAGTGCTCAATGAATATTTGATGACTGAATGCCTAAATGAGTGCTTGTGTTCATTGTTATTACTAAAAATCACTACCATTGTAAATATGAATAGCAGTCCCATCTAGCCTCTTGAGTCAAAATTTGGAACTTCAATCTCATAGTGAAATTGCTTTAGTTCTTATAACACCTTCATATACAAACTGTAGAGTTCTAGCAGAAGTTCCATCCCCTGGGATTTTGGACAACTATGTAAAATAGGGTGATCTAAGTATGAATTTCTCCCCAGAAATACTTTCCAATAATCTATGAACATACATCAATCCCCAAGAATAATTTCAAAAACTAGAAACTTTAGATACATAGATTAGCACATACATTTCTGAAGATACTAGAGAGGCAATACAGTAGAGTGGTTAAGATTCAGACTGTCTTAAACTCGTGACTGTCTGGATTAAAACTGTCATTATCAAAATCACTATATAACATAGCCAACAAGTAACCTAATTTTTCTATGTCTCAGTTTTTTCCTCTCCAAAATGGAAGTAGTAATAATATCTAACTCCTGGGATTGTTATGATTCAATGTGTTAATACCTAGTCAAGGCATTTAGAATATCATCTGATCAAGAGTAAGCATTCAGTCAACATTTTGGGGAGAGATAGTGGTGGTGGTTGCAGTATTATTATTCTTCATGTAGAAAAGTACATTGAAAACCCAGCAATTTGGAAAGCAGAGTATACCTGTGGGTCCAGGGTCAAAAGGAAATGAAGTTAAATACACTGACATTTAATTACCTTAAGACCCTTGAGACTATATTGTGACAGGTTATTGATGCTCATCATTATTATCTCCTCATAGATAAGTGTGAAACTAGAGAAGCAAGCATTTTGCCTAATAGGAACATATTTTTAATGTATCCAAAGGCTGTTAAATACAGCAAAAATATATAAATATAGTCTTAAATGCTATGAGTCATTTTCAAAGTTTGAAGCCAGAAGAATAGCAGTATCATGAATTAATGAGCTTTCACAGTAAAAAAAAAAGTGTTGTAATAAGTTGTAAGTGAGATATCTGAAACAATTTTGAGATAGGACAACAGTCGGAGTACAGGTAATGAGCAAACTATAAGCAACCAAGTATCTTCAGGACTTGCATTTCTGACCTTTCTCCATTTCACCAAAAGGCCTGTTCTCCACCTGGCCTTAGTATGCTGAAAACTGCTTATAATTAGTCTAGCATTTTCCAGTTATATCATGCTCACGTTCCTCTCCTCTACTTGAAGCATGTAGTCTGGGGCCATACTGATTTTGCTGAATTCTTCTACCAAATGTTGATCTCTCTGAGGTCAAGGACCTTGTCTTATTTACTTTGCATCCTCAACTACTATAAAGATTTAAAAAATTATGTATTTGTACTTAGAGTTTTCCTCCTTAGGGCTACATCTCACACTACCTTTTATACATTTTAATTGAGTTGTTTAGCTGTGTGGTGCTATCATCAAGGATTTACTGACTATATTGATCTTTGTGCTATAAATCATGGTCTCTTCCCTTGAGGCTTTTAAAATAATTGAGAAGACAGAACGTACGCAGAAAAACAACTTTGGATCTTCGTATAAAAGTTCTAATTATATGATGGTCATTTAGTAAGTCATTGATTTATCCAATAAAAATTTAGAAAATACTAACCATTGGCTAGGCACTGTGAGATCTGAGAATAAAGAACAACAAGCAGGACTCCTGTTTTCATAGAATTTATATCCTAGTGAGGGAGGAAAACAATGAAATGAGAACTTCCCATAAAATATGAAAAGTGCCACAATGGGGAAAATACAGTATGCTAAGAGGACACATAGAAGGCACAACTAAGCAAACCTAAGGGCAGATCTTGGTTCAGTTAGGATTAGATTTGCTGCATGCAACAGAGACCTAAAAGATTAGGATTAGATTTGCTGCATGCAACAGAGGCCTAAAAGAATAGTGATGTAAAGCAGAAAGAAATGTATTTCTCTCTCATGTAAGCATCTGAAGGTAGGCAGCTGTGCAGCAATGCTCTATGAATCTGTCGTGGAGTCAGGCTACCTTGTCTTGCTACTACCATTCTTTTTTTTGTTTGTTTTTTTGCGGTTCGTGGGCCTGCCACTGCTGTGGCCTCTCCCGTTGCGGAGCACAGGCTCCGGATGCGCAGGCTCAGCGGCCATGGCTCACGGGCCCAGCCTCTCCGCGGCATGTGGGATCTTCCTGGACTGGCGCACGAACCCGCGTCCCCTGCATCGGCAGGCGGACTCTCACCACTGCGCCACCAGGGAAGCCCGCTACTACCATTCTTAGTGTCCTATCTCAAGGACCAAGGTGGCTCCTCAGGTGATAGCAATCATGTGCACATTCCAGCCAATGGGAAGGATAAAGGAAATAGAGGGTGGTTTTTAGAAGTAATATAACACTTGCATTGGGCAGTAACATGACCCCATTGAGCTCCAAGAGAGATTTACAAGTATCAGTTCAATTTTGACCAGTTAATATTAGGGTTTCTATCACAAAGGTACAGTCAAGACAAATGTGATTTGAAGGGTATTTTATATTTGGAGGTCATATAAATGTAATAATATATCTCAGAATACAATCTGCAATGGAATATTCCCTTTTTTAGTTTAAAATTTTAAATATCAAAGTTCAACTATAAGAAAATAAACAACCCAATTTAGAAAGGGGTAAAAGATTGAACAGACACCTTACCAAAGAAGATATGCAGATGGAAAATAAGCATATTAATATACGCTCAATTATTTGTCACTGGGGAAATGCAAATTAAAACAATGAGATACCACTACACATCTATTAGAGTGGCCAAAATCCAAAAATATAGCAATACTGATTGCTGGCAAGGACACAGAGCAACATAAACTCTCATTTATTGCTAACAGGAATGAAAAATGATATAGCCATTTTTGAAGACAGCTTGGCAAACTCTTATAAAGCTATACAGTCTTACAATATGGCCCCTCAATCACACTTCTGGACTGATTGAAAATTTATATAATACAGAAATATTCATGTAAAAGTTTATAGCCATTTTATTCATAATCACCAAAAATAGGAAGGAAGTAAATGTTCTTCAACAAGTGAATGAATAAACAAAGTATGGTACGTCCATACAATGAAATACTACTCAATGATGCAAGGATTGAGCTGTAAAACTAATGCAAAGACACGATGAATCTTAAATGCATGTTTCTATGTGAAAGAAGCCAGTCCAAAAAAGCTACATACTTTATGAGCTTATTTATACGACATTCTGGAAAAGATAAAAACCATAGAGATAGTAAAGAGATCAGTCTCCTTTGTTGGCCGTCCCAGTTATGACAAATGGATAGACCTCACCTTTCATAGCCCCTTCCTCCACGATCTCAATCATTCCTTGGTACTCAGTCTGTGTTGGGTCAACATACCCAAGGGGTGATTGACTTTACTGGAGTAGACGGCAGGTCCAGCTTTCTCAGTAATGCCATTCACTGAGTGTGTTTTGTTCACTTTTTCCGTGCTAATTTTGTTGCCTTTGCCTTTGGACAAGCTATACTCAACTATGTGCCCCAGTTCCAGGCTATCAACATTACCAGAGAACTCACTGTATTGGAAAAGATTTTCTTATCATGATTGGCTGGCTGTTTCAATAAATCCAAAGTTATCCTTCAAAGTTGCCACATAAGCCTCTTGGAGTTAGAATTATGACCTAAAAGTCACACACAAGTTGCAATCTCCTATCCAAGCCTCTGTTTCATATAATATTAAAAAATATGATATATAATATGTTTACATATTATTATATAACTATAATACATATATAATTATATGCACATACTTATATAAACAAATGAATGAATAAATAAATAAATGGGAGAAGACAGACAAATCGCCCATGCACAAGAATTCTAAACTATTTATGTAGATACTCTGCCCTCAAGGAGGTTGGGATTAATCCCCCACTCTTTAAATGGGGCTGTGCACAGTGACTCTCTTCCAAAGAATACAGTATGGAAAGAGGCGAAAAAAGAGCAATTTTACAATGGAGGAATCCAACAAACATGACCTCACCCAAATAATCAAGGTTAATATCAACATTGTTAAGGATGTTGATAGTATATACACTTGGTGTGATGCAACGAGAAGGACACTCTATCTCTGTGCTCTTTCTCCTAAAAACCCATAAACATCATCCACTCTAATCATGAGAAAAACAACAGACAAATTCCAGTTGAGAGACATTCTGCAAAATACCTGACCAGTACTCCTCAAAACTGTCTAGGTCATCAAAAATAAGGAAAAACTGAGAAAAATCACAGCAAAGAGTTTACTAAGGATACATGAGGACTAAATGTATTCTATCCTGAATGGGTTCCTAAAACAGAAATGGTACATTAGGTGAAAACTAAAGAAATCTGAATAGAGTATGGAATCTAGTTGATAATAAAGTATCAATATAGTTTCATTAATTGTGATAAGTGTGCCACATGGGTAAGATATTAATAATAAGGGAAACTGAGCATAGAGTGTACAAGAACCCTTTGTACTATCTTTGCAATTTTTATGTAAATTTAAAATAATTTTTAAATTAAAAGTTTATTTTCTAAAAAGATAACTAACAACCTTAAATAAACTACTACTTAAAAGTAATTTAAATATTTATACCACTAAAAAGTGAAATAATTTTGAGTTTTCTATATATCTATGACTCCTATTAAAAACTCAAAAATGTTTATGAAGTTTTCATAATAAGTAGTTATATACTGTTTCATTAAATTCTATTTAGGAAACTATTACATTAATAAATACAATTAACAATGATAGCAGTGATATAACCTTGAAGATAATTAGAGAAATTTGGCCAAACTGCTCAAAGGTTTAGGATTAGCTTCACGAATGGTTATGTAGCTTACCACACAGTGTGTAATGGTTTCTATTATCACTGGTTGAGGTGTGGGTACTCATATAACCATAATGTGATATTTTATTACAGTCCTTAATGGAACATATTTTTTATAATTGAACCTTTTTGTCTGCGTGAGAATATCATACAGCAGAGGAACTGAATATTTCAAGAATCCAATGGAAGTTCAGTATAAGATTTTACAAGGGACTGCACGTTTGAAACACAGAAAGGGAAGCATGCTAACTGGGAAATGAATTGCCAATTGGTTTTCTCTCCTGCTGGTCTCATAGGAGATACAGCAAGCTGAGAAAATTCAGTTGTACTCTTGCCAAAGAATCTCATATGTCAGAGAAAAGAAGCTCTGTAGGACTCTGTTTCAATGGCAGAGGTCAAAATATGCTTTCATTATAAGCGTGTGTATATATATATGCAGTATAAGGAGGGAAATGTTAAAATGAAAGCATAAACTCAGAACTCTTTCATCTCAGGATATTTTTCTATATTACACTCTAAAAATAAAATGCTCCCATATAAAAATGTGAAATCAAGACTTTAGTACATCTGCTCTAACAAGATTTATATCTACTATTAATTGTATGCCACACAAATATCCAAACTTTCATACAAGTCTGAATATAAGCCCATTTTAAATATGAGTATTACTATTGGATAACTTACCTTACCCACTGGGGATATTGATTTAAAGATGTAAAATTCTTCAAAGTGACCTACACACTTAAGAAATTCTTTTGTAAAATTAAATTTGAATTCAATTAGGACCTGACATATTGGTGATGACGGAAAGTGCACAGATGCATAGGAATCATCTATTCAGAGGTATTAAGTGAAAATCTAGGATTGGATGTCATCATATCGGGAGGAACCATAGCTAAAAGAAAGCCAAGTACAGATCCTTAGCAAAATTCATCTTTAAATGACAGGAGAAAAAATAAAACCAGAAAAGTAAAAAGAGCCGTAACTTTGAGAGTGGAAAGAACAGTCAAAATTTAAAACTCAGTTCCACTATTTCCTGAGTGTGAACATTGACCCTTTGACTCTGTTTGCTCATCTGAAAATAAGGAAAATAATTCTTATTTCACCAGCTCAAATATAATGTTAATATAACATATGTAAAGTGCTTAGCTCAGTTCATTTGTTAGTTTCCTTCCTCATGAACACTTATTTTCTTGAAAATAAAAGTGAATCATGGAGACCAATACAAACCAATAAAAATTTTTAAGTCACTGAATAAGAGAATTCAGGGAAACAACATTGATTCTCTAAGAAATGCATGTTGTTTCCATGGTGCATTTTATGCAGGACCAACTTTACTCAGAGCCCACATATTTTGACTCTATACCAGTTTTCTCAGGGTTAGCTTTGATCTCACTGAATGAGAGTTACATTTAATGAGGAAGGTGTGGTTGTAAACAGGGAAAGGATATTATACTTTAAATTCAGAAATTCCTCGGAGGAGCATCTTTGTTGCCAATGACTTCTGGTCATTTTGTTGGTCCTATCTGAAAATATATATCCAAAACTAAAACCAACTTGGCAAAATTTAGGAAATCCAAATATATTAAAAGAATCAAACTAAAGGAACTGGAAAAGAAGTTAAGTAACACAATATGTCTCTGTAAAGGATGTAAAAATTCAGCTGCTCTTGGATTTGTTAAATGCCTGTTTTCCTTTTAAAATACTTTTGGGAATAGGCAAAACCCAAAAGGTGTTTTACTAAGCACTTTTTCTGTTCATGTAGAAATGTCCCAGAGGAAATTTAATCTCCATGTTTCTGATACTTTCACACTTAACATCAAAGAATTGTTTTGTAAGAGTTATTTGATATATTAAGAGGATTTTTTGAGCTTTTTTCCAAGGCTTTCAAATTGTTTTTCTTGGAAAAAAAATGTAGTCACATCTAAGCAAGGGGATACTAATTCATACACCACTAAGTTCAAATTCAGTTCAAAACTCTGATGCCAAATTATGCAAAGAAAAGTCTTTCCTAGTTAAAAAATAATAACTCCTTTATTATAACATTTCAGCTAAACACCCCTACTTTATAGCAGATACATTTTCTTTATTACTTTATTACTATACTAATTTCATACACATCATTACAAAAAGCGCTAACTCCTAGTATAATGGAAGTAAGAACATCGCACGTTCTGCTATGTTGTTCTCATGAATTGAAGATGCATGAATGACTTCACACAAATTTGCAGAAAGTTCAAAAGGGTGAATGGAAGAGAATGGGAACTTTATTAGTAAATACCTGGTTAAATACCTGAAAGTTACTAAAGTTCTCTTCACCAAGAGCAAAGAGATTTAATCTTTATTTTTAAAAATCATTATGACCTTGGAATTTTCTAATCTTTAACCCAGAAATATCCAGACACCATCACCTGCTATTTAGACTATAGAAATAACCTACTGGTTAGTCTCTACAATTTTTATTTCCTCTGTTCAGTTCATTTTTCATACAGCCACCAGCTCTCTTATCCACCACAACCTTTAGTCCGTTCTTCATAGAACAGCCAGCATTATTTCCTTAAAATTAAAATCCAATCATACATCTGATCCACTTGAAGACAATCAGAGACTGCTGTAGACTGACATTTGTGTTCCCCCAAAATGCATATGTTGAAGCCTAATCCCCCATATGATGGTACTTGGAGGTGGGGCTTTGGGGAGGTGATTAGATCATAAGGGTGGAGCCCTCATGAATGGGATTAGTGCCCTTATAAAAGAGAATCCAGAGAGTTCTCTCACCCCTTCCTTCATGTGAGGACAAAGTGAACCATCACCAGACACCAAATCTTCAGGTGCCTTCATCTTGAACTTTCCAGCCTCCAGAATTGTGACAAATAAATTCCTGTTGTTTATAAACCACCTAGCCGATGGTATTCTGTTACAGCAGTCCAAACAGACTAAGATAGCGACTATACAGTTTCAAAAAAACTAATACAAACACTGAATTCCTTGATGTAGTATACCCCTCTACCACAAATCCAAAGCCTTGCTGAGCTTCTTTGGGATGAGCCAGGAAGAAAGCCACTTCCCGAATCAGTGCCTTTGCATACACTTTTCCCTCTGCCCGGACTGTGCCTCCCCACCCTGTTGCCCCAGTCAACCTCTACTTGTTATTTGAGCTTTCTTACCAATGTCTGCTAAAGAGCAGGCTTCTCTCACCATCATGCATACTGTTTCACACTCACTGAGCATGTCTTCATAATACGTTAAAAAACTGTGAATCAAATTTGGAGCTTTTTCAGTGTTTAAACAATTGAACTGAGTTTAGCTCCTGAGCTCCATTTTGATTCACTGCAGAAAACTTAATCTAATAATATACAGATTAACCGAAGTTATTTTTCCATCTCTTTAAGTAAATCCCTAGGCTTATAAACCCCATTCTTCTTCACCTGTGCCTATGATCAAACTCCCAGGGCCTTACCTTATATTCAGGTATTGATGGCAGAGGATGTCCGCTTCATCTTTTTGGTGAAGAAATTCATCTTGTTGACTGTTTCTTCAGCAACTACTATTCCCTCTGTACCAGTTCCACATGGTCGTGCAGACTATTCTGAGCTTCCTCCTGGTCTCTATGGCTAACCATTTGGAGAAGTCTCTCTGCTTCCTGTTTCTGAATAATACAGTAAATACAGCCACTGTTATTATAGTGTGTGCGTAGGAGGAGGATGTCTCACATATCTATCCAATAACACCATGTAGCCATTTTACTCTACCCATATTGCCACAGAATGGACATAACTTTTCTTTGAAAATTACATTCTTCTTGGCCTTCACCCTGAGAGTAAAGGTCACTTGTGTTCCGGGATATCTGCTAATTTATATGTAATATTATCCTTACTTCCAAAACCTAGGGCTATACCCAAATAGGTCTACTAGAATTGTGTCCCTTTCTAAGTGATAGGAGAGGTTACCTAAAACAAATTGTTCTTCATGTTGGAAAAAAAATATGACATACTCAAGACCACTGGATCTTTTAAAAATTTCACGAGGATGACAGACCCCAGAATTTCTTTGTAGTATTTATTTCCCAACCCCTAGTGTACAAATATCTAGAGCAGTTGCCACTTGCTCCTTATTGGGTATTATGTTGTATTATCAACAACATAATACAGTGAACCAACATGATGTCCTGTGGAATAGAAAAGTGACCATGGTCCCAGGACCAGATTATGACACAGGGTTGGAAAGCTGATATAGCCTTGTAGGATAGGTATTGTTGGTCCTATCAGCTGGAAGCAATCCCCTCCCTAAGATCTTTACTAACAGATATAAAGAGAAAAATCATTCACTAAATCAATAGCTGCAACAGCTGGTCATAACCATATACAAGGGGTTATATTGATTTGATCCAACAACAAAACCACAACGGAAGCAGCAGCTGTAATTGGAGTAACCAACTAAAAGTAAGTTTACAACAATCCACCATTATTTTCTAAGGTTGATCTGTCTTCTCCACAGGCCAAATAGGTGGGTTGAATGGGGATATGATAGGGATCATCACTACTATTTCCTGATGGTGGCACAATCTCTACCACTTCTGCAGAAATGTGGTTTTGTGTTGGGTTTAGTACTTTAAGGGTAGAGGCAGTTCTAGTTGCTTCTGTTTGGTCATTCCTATCAAAATAGCCCACATTCCATGTTTCAGGGAACCAACATGGGGATTCTGCTAGTTTCTGCGCATGACTATTCCAATTATACATTATGGAACTGAAGAATTAACCACAGAGTAGAACAGGGGACCCATTGGACCCACTCTGAGATGGCCATGAGCCAAAATTCCAATGATAACTTGACCTCCATAAATCACTATTGTGACTAGTATAACACAGTGATTTCTAGCAATTATTGAAAAGTTAGATTATTTTCCCTTCACCGTAGTAAGTAACTACAGGTCCCTTTGTGGAAGGCTAGGAGTAAGATAAACAGTAAAATTCTGGCAGTGTAGTGAGGTTCTTCCTCAATGAGATCTGGCGTCCCCTTCATTTAAAAAGCTCTGAGGCACCAACTGGCTCAAGCTATTATTAGAACTAATAAGTGAGTTTGTCAAGGTTGCAAGGTATAAGAATGATACACAGAAATCAATTGTATTAAAATATATTAGCAACAAAACATTTAAAAATGATTCTTATATCCTTCAGATCTATTCACACACTTATCTCCCAGATTTTCTTGATATAAATTGGCAAGGCCATGCAATTCTTATGGTGTATATAACACTTTTTTTCTTTTTTAAATCTTGCCCTCTGGGCTTTGTTGTACTTCAGTCTACTTATCGGTCTACAAGCAAGGGGAGAAAATGAAGGTCGGTACTGAAGACAACCAGCGGTTCCTTGCAAGGCAACTACCATAGGGGAGGTCACTATAAGTTCTTTAGGCAAGGATTGACTAATTAATTGATAAATTGATTCATTCAATTTGTGTGGTATACAGCCATCTCTAGGAATAGACTTTGAGTTGGTTTTCAGAAATCTCAACCTTGTGATTGTAGAGGAAAAAGGTTTCTTGAAGGGCAATCACAGAAGCTTTCAAGTCTCTTATGGGAATCTTGAACTGGGAATTAAAAGCACTGAGCTCATCATTTTCCCCTAGGTTTCCCAGCACACTTAGAACCAATCAACTTACCCTATCATACTTCTTGTTTTCACACACACACACACACACACACACACACACACACACACACACAAATATTCTATAACATCAAATACCTAGCCAACCAAAGATTTTCCTTCAATAGGCACGTGATTACAGTTTCTAAAGATAATAATAATTTGCATAACTGCATTGCCACTGAATGTCATGGGCTAGCAATGCCTCCTTCATCTATTTAAAAATAGAGTCATGAATGTTTAAGTTTAATCTGATTAAAGAACCTATTCCACATGGAAACAACCTAAAAGCCCATTGACAGATGAATGGATAAAGAAGATGCGGTATATATGTACAATGAAATATTACTCAGCCATAAAAGAGAATGGAATATTGCCATTTGCAGCAACATGGATGGACCTAGAGATTATCATACTAAGTGAAGTCAGAAAGAGAAAGACACATACCATATGATATCACTTATATGTGGAATCTAAAACACAACACAGATTAACATATCTATGAAACACAAACAGACTCACAGGCATAGAGAACAGACTTGTGGTTGCCAAGGGGTAAGAGAGTTGGGGAGGAAGGATTGAGAGTTTGGAATTAGCAGATGCAAACTAGTATATATATAGGATGGATAAACAACAAGGTCCTACTCTGTAACATAGGGAACTATTTTCAATATCCTGTGATAAACCATAATGGAAAAGAGTATGAAAAAGAACACACATACACACACACATATATGTATAACTGAATCACTTTGCTGTGCAGCAGATATTAATACAACATTGTAAATCAACCATACTTCAATAAAATTTAAAAAAGAAACAATCCCAAATAACCCAGAAACAATTCATAGAACTTATGCTTCAGATCTGTCCCTTTGGAACCACTCTTGTTAACAAATTCTGTATCAGTCAGAGTACAATTAGAGAAGCAAACCACTAAAACAATTTGATCCTCTGCAACTGTGGGAGCTGGTTAAACAATCTCTGTAACGTTTTTGTCTTCAAGCTTAAGTCTATAAGGCAGATAATTAAGAAGGGAAGATGAATGTAAAATGAAGGAGAACAAGGTCAAGCTGGAAACCATAAGTAACAAAATCTGTATTAGTTATTTATCACTTCATATAAAACTGCTCAACACTTAATGGCTTAAAGCAAAGTGGATAATTATTTCTTATCTCACACAGTTTCTATGGGTCAGAAATTCAGGGACGGCTTAGCTGGGTCTCTTGTGAAGTTTTGGTCAGATGTGAACTGGGGTTTCTGTCATCTGAGGGCCTTGAGGGGGCTGTAGTACCCACTTCCAAGATGGCTCACTCATATGATTCAGTTGCTTTCAAGCTGTTGGAAAAGAGAACTTATTTTCTCACCACAAGATTCTCTTCATAGGGCTTCCTGAGTGTCTTTACAATATGTCAGCTGGCTTTCCTTAGAGTGAGTGAGCCCAGAGAGAAAGTAGGAGAAAGTCAAAATACCTTTTACGACTTAGTCTCTCAAGCCATGCACTATCAGTCCTTCCGTATTCTACAATATTTATTAGAAGAATCCAAGTCCTGCCCACACTTAAGGGGAGTGGAATTAGGCTCTCAATTTTGAAGAAAAGAGTGTCAAAGAATTTGTAGAAATATTTTAAATCATCACATAAACTTACTAGCAATTCCTCTCATATGTTTACTAAAATGAAAGAAAACATATGTTCACAAAAAGAGATCTATGAAAATGATCATGGCCGTTTTATTCAAAATAGTGAAAAACTGGAAAGAGTTCACACATCCACCAACAGGAGAATGAATAAACACAGTTAGCTTCATGCAATGTAATACCACTCAGCACTAAAAAGAAACTATTGATTATGCAAACACATAAGAATGCTCAAAATATTATGCTAAATAAAACAAGCCTTATACATTTGATTTCCTGTGTATGAATCCATGCATATGAAGTTCTAGAACAGGCTAAACTATACTATGTAAACAAATTCAGAACAGTGGTTGCTTTTGAAGATTGGAATATGAGGACATACTGTGAAGTGGCAGTGAGGGAATTTTCTGTGGTCATTATGATGCTCTTTAACTTGACAGTTATAGTCAAGTGTCTTACACTAGTGTCTACATTTATCTACACGCATAGAAAGGAATGCTTAATATTCAATATTTCACTGTATATAAATTGTACTTAAAACATAAACAAATATTAAACTCTTGATAATGATATTCATTCATACATGTTTAGATGTGAAATAGTCTGCTGTCTGTAACTTACTTTGACATACATAAAAATAAGATGGAGTAATGGATGGAGAGATATAGGGCTGGACATATATGTGGTAAAACAAACATCGCAAAATATTAATAATAGAATAGTCATGTGGAGCAGACCTGACCCCAACCTGCGGCTTGGAGGACAAGCTAGCCAAGCCAGGACTAAATTAGCCAAACTTCATCTGCACTTCAAGTGGAAGAGTGAGAATGATTATTAAGTCTCCAAATTTTTGGATAGTTTGTTACATGATGTTATTGTGGTAAGAATTAACCAAATTGCCAAAGTAATAGTTTTCCCACATTATCACTCTATAGAGAAGTGCTTGTACAAAACTTTCTTCGTTATGTGTTGTGCAGAGAAAATTAACAGCCATAAACCATGCTTCATAGGACCTTAAGTCATGGAGACATACAACAAGTGCGTGGACAAATGAGTAGCAGGTATGAAGCTAAGGATATGAACACACTGGATATATTCCTAAGTGACAGAAGACTTAAGCTACTTACTTTACTGCAGAGGAAAATCAGCATCTGATAAGGTTTGACTGAATTTAAAAGCAACCTATAATCAGTTTGGGGATGGTTAGGTAAGAATGAATGGATGATCTCCCTATTGTCTTCATTATGATTTTGTAATTCTATGGCTATATTGTTGCTCAACCCAGAGACAGCCTGCCTCAGGGAGTGCATTAAATTATCTTCAGCTCCATGAGCTGCAATGGTCAAGATGTATCCAAACTGGAGGAGAACCTCCAAGGAGCTTTAGAGAAAAGAAGGAGAAAGAAAAGCTTCTGATTTTGATTCATGTCCAGAAACACATCCAATTATATTTAATTAGCCTTTCAAATTAATTTTGAACAATTGTTCAATTATTTTATGTGCCGCCTCCTCTTTCTATATATTATCCTTCTTCTTCTAAGATAGAACCCCAGAAATAGACTTTGGGCTGAAAAGTTGCAAAGTGCGTTTCTCTCTCGTTGTCCTTTGAAACCAACACTCATTTGAAGGCTTTTAAGGAGTCTGTGAGGAGTCTTGACCCCGGCCCGTAGGCATCACCTCCAAGGCACGTCCATCTAAATGGACTCCTTTTCCTCAAGGGCAATCATTCATCATCACTCGCAGTCTCTCAGCCAACTAGCTGAAAATAAAGAGGAGCATTTTTACTGCTACAATAAAGGCTGACTTCCTATCTGAGATCTCTTTCAGTTTGGGGGAAAAGTAAGATTTTTAAAAAGTCTCTATGCTTTATGGTCCACATCCCCTACTATGAATTCAACTGAGGGTCTCCTGAGAAGAGAAGATCACGCAGTTTGTCAATCCTTTGACCAGAGGAGGAATTAAACCATAAAGTGCAAGACTGAGGCAGGGTTGGATCCTAGGCCAAATTACGAAGTTGAATGTGTCTTTCCCTTTGACTTTTCAGTTTCTGCTGTTCTCCTTAAGCTCTCATCCCCATCGCTCCTGGTATCCTTGCACATGGTCCATGACCTCTTGTGGTTCCCTTTTCTCTAGGTGTCAGGCAAGCCCCTCCATTGCTAAGACTCCTTCCGTATCAGGGCATCTATGACGTTTCTCTTTCCTACTTAACCTTATACTACACATTTTATTGTTTCTTTTATTATCTACTGCTGTGCATAATTTACAAATTAAAACACACATATTTATTTTATCTCTAAATAAATCCATATATGTGGTGTAGAAGAAAGAATAGCTTAGACATCAGATAGACCTGGGATTGAATTTGGGTTTTACTAGTAGCTGTGTGATTTTGAACAAATACCTTAACTTTTTTGAACCATGTCTAAAAAAGATCACGTTCTATACACTTTGGGATTACAATCTCTTTTCCAAGTTTTCTATGAACTCCCAGCAGGCTGATACACTAGTTGATTACCTTACCTGTAATTCTGAATTCTCCCTTTACTAAAATAATTGAGTTCATAACATGTGCATCACAAAAAAGCTTCATGTGTTAATTGACACATCATATGCAAATTGCAAAAAAAAAAAAACAAAACAGGAAAGCAACACAATGTTTAAAAGACCACTTTCGAGTCACAAATAACAGGAGGCCAAACAGTACTGTTTAGAATACTGAAAAAGAAGGACCACGGTTTGACAGGAGATGCCCTATTAACATTTAATTAATATTTAGATTACAATAAAAAAAGAAATGGTCATCTTTGAAGACATTTGCAGATCCTTTCAGTGTTACGTAATCTTAGCTAATACATGCATTAAAGTTTGCTCAAAAGTGTTTCTTCAAATTCTAATTAAACTGTCAGTGCAATAAATGATAGAAGGGGCATAAGGCCCCTTCTCAGCTCCATTGATTTTGTAAGCACTAAATTAAAACACCACTATCATTTTTGCCTTATGCTTATTAAGGTCATTACAAATTCAGTCTCATAAAGTAGAATTTAATTAAAGATAATGAGACAAAATATTTGAACAAATCACATTTTGTTCCAAACATAAGAGATTGATGGAATTAAATTTGTAAATTGAAATTTCTTTTTACCTAAAATGTATGTACTACCCATCATATCTGGAAAAAATATCATAACCTACGGGATGACTTCCTTCTGCCACATGTGAGTTATCTTTTCCAACTACTAATTATATTTTGGCAAAATATGGATCATGCATAAATCCTACACTGACTAGTTTTTAACAGAAGTTAAATCTGACTGGATTATCAATCTCCATGCAATTTTAATATCAGAACAAAAACTAGGAGGAAAACATCATGAAAATAAGTATTTTAGATTCTCTTCTCTCTCTAGGTGCAGAGGCTTCATCCAAAATGCTTTACTCAAAACACAGGAGGGTTAATACACCATTCAATCCTGAGGAATAGTATAATATAGTTTTTTAGAGTCTCATAAGTATTTTTCATAGCTTGTAATATATTTAGAAAGTCACTCTTTTTTAAAAAATTCAATTTATTCTGGCATTTTTTGGAAATATTTATCTATAGTTATGTAATCTATATGTCATGTTACTGTTGTGTAGTGTAATAAATTAAAGCACTTATTTGATATATTCTTAAGACATTCTATTGTTTTTGATTGATAAGGAATATCAAGGTATAGAATCATACCACTGAGACAAAGGAAAGAATTCTAACTAGATAATTTTTAGAGAAGTCATTCCACACAAATCCCTTCCTGCTTCACCTAATAAAAAATAATAAGGTAATAAAATAAGCCTCAATTCTTGGAAATTTCAGGAGAATTAGATATGAATGAATTTTCCAGCTATCTGAGCTTGTTTTGAAGTCAAATAAATCAAATGTCTCTTTTTGGTAAAACACTGTGTTAAACACACACACACAAAAGATAAGTAATATATAGACCCTGCCCTCAGCCATCAGAGATATATAAACAAATATTCAAAGTAAAAAGCAGACAGAGTTTTGCCTTGAAGTTCAACTATACAATAGGAGGTAAAGAGGTTGCATAGTAAATTACAACTCTGGGGAGTAATTTGAAAGTTTATTTTATTTTATTTTATTTATTTTATTTTTTTATTCATGCTGGTGGCTTTTGTTCTCATAAGGATCTTTGGAAATGTATTAAAAAGTATTCTGGAAACAAATGACTCAGTGGAATCATTATGAATGTCAACGACTGTAATGTGCATTAAAATAATTCTTAAGGACCACAGGCAGTTACAGAAATAATTGCCCATACACTAAATGGCCCCCCAATTGTATAACTTATAAATTATCACATCTGCTTTTCCTATCTCTTTCTTGTCTCTCACCCAGTTCGAAGTACCTTTCTTTTGCTACCAAACAATTCTCCTACTTCCTTCTAACATACCATTTATAACAGGCAAAAATTTAATAAATTTAATAAAACATTCTACTAGTTTAGAGTCCCAATTCTAGCTGAGACAGAGAACCAGGTGAGGTGGTTTAGGTTGTTTTTTGTTTTGCAATATGGATCCCGCTTCTTACTCCTTAAGTATTTCCGATTCAGAAGGTCCAAGGTAAGGCAAAATGATCTGTTGGGGTTTTTTTCGAACTTTTGTGCAATTCAGATCTGATCCACATTTGAGCGTTACTGCTCTATTAATTTTAAAGGCATCTGCTTTAAAACAATTATACAATATTTAACCGAAAAAAGGAAGGTGAACTTTTTTGACAAATCTGAATTAATGTTTTCTACCTACCCCTAAATTATTTCACCCTAACCAGAAATGCAGCAAGGGTATTTTCTTTTCAGAAGTCCTTGTTCATAGAATAGCAACCCCATCATGTGGTATTTTGCTGAAATTGCTTCTAGAGGCATATTAGGTTTAATGTATTTTCATATCCAAAAGCAAAATTTTTAAAATTATTTATTTACTCATTCAACATTTATTGAGCAGACATTATACAGTAGGCATAATACTAGATGCTCAACAAAAAAAAATTCAAAATCAATACTTTAATCTATTTACATCCGTGTTGAAATCTATACAGTGTCAAAAATAAAGCTGGTTGACCCCATGATATTGATTAATACAATCCTATTCAAATTACCAATCAGATTCTTTTCATTAAAATCGATGGTTTGTGGCAGTTTGAACTTCCTAAAAAGTTTGTTTAATCAGAGCTAGGGCAAGACTAGTTGATTGGTCTACCAAGATGACTTATTACACTAATTATGGGCCCTCATCCACTTCTCTCTCAGAATATATTTGGTCATTACCCAGGAAACTTCCAGAGAACCCATCAGAACAACGACTTTCAAAATTGTATTAACTGACACTGAAACCCAAACCAACACTGGGTTTGGTTTCTTTTTAATTGAGTTTTTCTCCAGTGCTTCCAAACATTTAAAAATAAATATTTTTTAGATAAATGACTTTACCACTACCAAAAGCTAGAAATGCATTGAGGTTTGATTCTGATGTACAGATCATAAATGCAAAAGGATTACTCTTTAAAATTAGGCATTTGTGCTCTTTGCTAGTGCAACATTATCATGGTCTTGCATGCACAATGACTATTGAGCACAGTGTTCTTTATTAATGAGAACCAGAGCTGACAGAAAAGACCATTGTCCTAGGAAAGAATTTGTGCACATTTTTCTAAGTGCACTCCTTCGTTTTTTTGCTAAATCAAGATCATTCCATAAAAACAGATATTCTGAGACACAGTTACTTTAAGAATTTTAAGGGGGTTTAAAATTAGAAAACTGAAGATGCCAATTTTAAAATTCCCTTTTGTTGGTAACCACAACTACAAATTCCCAATAACACTTGAATATATGGTTACATGTATCTCTTTATTAGCCAGTATTTTTATGGTTTAAAGCAACAGTGCCTTTCTAAAAAGTTGTCTGTAAATTGCATTTTACAGTCAACTCAGAAAATTGAAAAAAGTATGTCATTCTTATTTAAATTTTACAAGGGTAGATTTTGTGAATTTAGCAGATACAGGAATAAATTATTGAGGACTACAAATTTTAGCTACAAGATATGTTACCAAAATGTTTATTAAGTATCTGGCATTGAAGCCCAGGAATTCTTCCAAACGAATTATATATTCTAAATGTGCAAAGTATATGAATAGACCTGCCTTGTGAAATACAGTAACTACTAGCCACAAATACATATTGACTACTTGAAATGTGGCCACTGTTGATAAATTGCATTTTAATTTTATTTAATTTCAATTAATAATTTTAATAGCCACATGTGACCAGCTGCTGCCATATTGGATACTGCAGGTCTAGAATCACATACTGTATTTAGTTGCCATTTTATCTTTAATATCCTCTAATGTCAGCCTTTCTCAGCCTTTTTCTCCTTATGATATTCATATTTTTGGAGAATATATTTGGTGGACCATCTTTATAGCTCCTTATCCTGACCTGAAAACTCTTTTCTGGAACTTATCTTCAAACCAAATTTGTAGGAAATGTTTACATCTGTGAATCCTGAGACCTTTAATACCAATCAAATGGGCAACCAATCCATAATGGATGTTACAAGAGGTACAAGCATAAATAAAAGGATGTCTCTGAATACTGAGAACTCCTGAAGTCAAGGAAAAGCAGACAGAGTGTCAATTTGAAGTGTACACACCAAGGTCATGGGAGACTGTGGAGTAGCCGTTAATACAGAAGACAGACAAAGAAAGGAGCTGTGAGATCTAATAAAGCCTCAACATACGGGTAGGAAGGCTTGGTAGTAAGGAAATGATACAGTGCTTAATTTCAACAGTTTATAACCTTAATAATGAAGCTGTAAGGACCACAACTCTGTTATATGACCAGCTAAGATAGGGAGATAAAACAGACATATAAAAGCCATCAAAGAAAATAATATCATTAATCATTTTTAATAGTCTAGAAAAGGCAATTGTTATTTCTGTAAAAAGCTAGAAAGTAGATGAAAAAATCAGGATATGTTTCATAGAGTAACACTAGGTGTGACTTCAAACAAAATATATTGTATATATTCCTATATCTGATTCTAACTACTATCGTAAGAGGTTGGATTATGTTATTTGTACAACTCTATGAATATACTAAAAACCATTGAATTGTACATTTTAAAAGAGTGAATTTTGTGGTATATAAGTAATACCTTAATAAAGTTGCAACAAGATAATATATAAAAATAAAAAATAAATCTGCAAAAGAAGCCTCTCTTCTCAAGGGAGGATGGTTTGGGGACTGCAGGTTGAAGTAGATATTTGGGAGAGCTAAATTTCTCTGTTCAATGAATGGAGAAGAAATAGAAAAGTTAGCTGAAGGAGTCATCATGAAGATGACTTTGGAAAAAGAGGTGAGAGAGATGGATGAGACAAGGGCCTGCACAGTTGCAAGGGTGGGATTTGAGAGCCCTCAAGGACAGGGTATCCCAAAAGGACTTTGCTGCATAAGGAATACAAAGGGGAATTTTTAAGTAGTTTACCATGATGTTTTCTATGCACCTGTCTCTATCGTTTTCAGTCTTGCAGTGCTTTAGTAAATGTTACATTTCTCACTAATCCTTTTCCATCAGTGTGGATTCTTTTGGGGGAAATAAAAAGGGGACTATGTCCAGGTTAAGGCAAATACATGCAATGTGGGGAAGCTGGAGCTGAGGTCAAAGGAGATGCTGGAGTCTAGGTATCTTGGAATTAGCAGAAATTCCAGGGAGAATTAAGACTTTTGAAAGCTGTAGAATTAGTGAGGTTCAAGTTGAGATTCCCAAGTGGTAAAGGGGAACCAGGATCATACCTGGGATACAGATGGAATGAACAGAAAAGTACATTAAGGTAAATATATGATACAATGAAAGGATGAAGTTGGAAAACAGGAAAGCCCAGAGATGATCCAGACCCAAGAAGAGTAGATGGAGTTGCTTGGCTGCTGGCAGATGGAAAGACTATAGACTCACCTCCCCCTTAATCTCCCCCAACCCTTGTGAATGTCTATAGCTCAGCGATGAGGGTCTAGAACTCCTGGGTAGAGTGCATGAGGTGCTTCAGTGTGCTTCAGGTGATAGAGGGCTATCTTCTTTTTTTGTATTGTGGTATATAATATATATAACATACGTTTACCATTTTAACTATTTTTAAGTGTACGACTGAGTGACATTAAGTACATTCAGATTGTTACACACCTATTACCACTATTCATTACCAGAACTTATTTCTAATAATCCGATACTGAAATCCTGTACCTATAAAATAATAACTCTCCATTCCTTCCTCCTTTCAGCCCGCTGGTAACGTCTATTGTACTTTCTGTCTCTATGCACTTGCCTATTCTAGGTACCTCATATAAGTGGAATCACACAGCATTTGCCCTTTTGTGGCTAGCTCATTTCACTTAGCTGAATGTTGTCAAGGTTCATCCATATTGTAGGGTATATCAGAATTTCATTCCTTTCTAAGACTGAATAATAATATTCAGGCTATCTTTTTAAATGAGGTTCTCCTATGGCTGAGTTCAAGCTCTACTGCTTGGCGCACTGATCCATTTTCTACTTTTTTCTGTGAATGGGACTCCTCCTTATGTTACTCTACTGCCTACAGAGGAATCAATGTTACTTTAGGAAAATCAAGTCATAAATCAGGTAAGGCCATCCTAGACACATGCCCATCAGAGACTAACTCTATTTCTTGTTCCTCTTCCTATATTTCTCAATCAATTACTTTTACATAGAGAAACATCTGATATGTGAACTCTCAAGAAAGAATAGAAGGTTCTAAGGGAACCTGTCTCATTGAATTCAAGCTACTTTGCCTCAAGTAGATTAACTCCTAATGCCCTACAGTCCATCCTCAGAGCACATCTAGTGAGGACACATCAGTTTCTCAGGTGCCGAAAGTCTACACAGGGTCCACAGGGAGCAGCCTGTGGCAGTTGGAGCTCTAGATTCTGAACTCCAGAAAAGACAAGAATTTAGTCTTAATTCAAGAAGGAAAAGACCCTAAAGGACCCAAAGCAGGAATACGTGGAGGAAGTGATGCAGGTTTGAGGATCCCTCAAACTCAAGGGAAAAACAACCTGGCCCAAGGGGCTCAGCAGACACCCTGTGAACAAGTTCCTTCAGGACCTGCCACAGAAGTAAAGGCTTCTTGACAGAGTCACTTTGGAAAGTGGATGGGGAGCTTTTTCTTTGGCTATATACCAGGTAAAAAGCAAATGAAAGGAGGGTCCTCTTCAGGAAACCAGTTAAAGGTCATTCTCTGAGCAAAACCCAAGCCCAGAAGAAAGCAGAGCTGTATTTTTGCACAGTGGGGGACTGAAGTTCAGGAGCCCTTGACAACCACTGACTAGATCCCAAGAGAAGAAACTGGGGCTTAGCCTGGACTTCATAACCTGGGAGAAAATCAGTACAAGGGGAAACTCCAGGTCCAGGAAGAGCCTCTAGAGGGGCATTCTTGAGACTACAGGGATCTCTCCCATGCAGAGCAAAGGAGAGTGGTGAGTGCCCTATCATGTATACAATAAACTGTCTCTGATGGCCACAGATACACAAGCAGGGGCAGAGACAGGGACAGAATCCTCACAAAATCGTAAGATTCAAGCATCAGCAGATATATCCAAGCTATCTCCTTTTAGGCCCCATGTCTCTGCCAGGATAAGGCAAGCACACCAAGTACCTGCAGCCTGCCTCAATCCTGCTCAAGGTGCTGCCTTCAGAGAGGTGTGTCTTCTATTCAGTCAGGAAACATTTCTAGGAAAGAGTCTTTCCAGGAAGCAACATTTTTAACTAAGAAAAAATCTAGTCCATGCTAAGGAAACATATTATCTCTCATGTAAGTAAATGAAACAGCGCTCAATTTCAGTAGTTTATCACTTTAATAATGAAGTTTTTATGCATCAGAGTTGTTTGTTACATGACTGGCTTATGAGAATATTACATATGAGTGTATATGTGTGTAGATATGTGTGTGTATCATATTTACATATACATGAACATGTATATTTAATTATCAATATAAAATATTTAAATTTTCTTTCTATATAATGTGCATATATTGATATATAAATATAGTTATGTACACAGAGATTCTATATGTGTATATATAGAGAGCAAAAGATTCAAATATAGTATGTGTGAATTCAACAAAAATAACTTCATTATGTTTTTTTTTTAATATAGAGAGACCAATTGAATTTTAATGAAATGTTACAAACTGGATGGGAAAAATCAAGAATCCCTAACTATTGCTATGCAAAAGTTATAAATGCTTTGGTTAGAGAATGGATTATGTTAGAGAAGGGCTCTCCTCACTTTCCAATTCCAGATGATCTGGAGGTGCAGGGTGGGTTAGAGACCTGGGAGAATTGAGTTGCTCTGTATATTAAAGAGGATGAAAGGCTATTTGTTTCTGAGGGGGCTTAGTGTGCCATGGCTGAGCTCAAGCTCAACTTCCTGGGGCACGAATTCCATCTTCATCTTTCTAGGTGAGCTGGTCCTCACTTTCTGTTACTGGACTACTGACAGGAGAATCTATTCTTATTTCCAAAATGAAGGCATGATCAGGTAAGGAAATCCTAGGCTCACATCCAGTAAAAATTGACTCTATTCTCCTGTTCCTCTTTTGACACTTCCAAATCAGTTTTGTTGTCTCAGAAATACACCTGAGATAAGATAGAGTACGACTAATGTGATCAGTCATAATTGAGATATACTGTGCCAAATACAGAGAAGATTTCAAAGAGTTAGTATGAAAAATGTTTTAATTTCTCATTAATAATTTTTATATTGATTACACGTTGAAATGGTAACTGGGCTAAGTCGACTAAATACCTTAGATTAATTTTCCATATGTCTTTTTTAAAAAGATTCTTCCGGGCTTCCCTGGTGGCGCAGTGGTTGAGAGTCCGCCTGCCAATGCAGGGGACACGGGTTCGTGCCCCGGTCTGGGAAGATCTCACATGCCGCGGAGCGGCTGGGCCCGTGAGCCATGGCCGCTGAGCCTGCGCGTCCGGAGGCTGTGCTCCGCAATGGGAGAGGCCACAACAGTGAGAGGCCCGCGTACCGCAAAAAAAAAAAAAAAAAAAAAGATTTTTCCTTTTTTTAATTTTTGCCTGCGTTGGGTCTTCATTGATGCATTGGGTCTTAGTTGCAGACAGTGGGGGCTATTCTTCGTTGCGGTGCACGGGCTTCTCATTGTGGTAGCTTCTCTTGTTGCACAGCATGGGCTCTAGGCACATGGGCTTCAGTAGTTGTGGCACGAAGGCTCAGTAGTTGTGGCTCACGGGCTCTAGAGCACAGGCTCAGTAGTTGTGGTGCATGGGCTTAGTTGCTCCACAGCATGTGGGATCTTCCCAGACCAGGGCTCGAACTAGTGTCCTCTGCATTGGCAGGCATATTCTTAACCACTGTGCCACCAGGGAAGCCCCTTCCATATTTCTTTATACTTTTTTTAATGTGATTGCTGGAAAATTTTTAAATTAAATAGTAGCTCTGTTTTTATTTCTATAGGACAGAACTGGAATAGCTGATTTATAAAGTAAAAACTACAAATAGCATAACATAACAAAAATATATCTTCACAGCTAGTCTAATTAATGAAAACTTACACAACCTTTAGCTTTTAAGCTAACAAGATACGAAAAAATGTTAATGCACGTTATTAGCAAGGACATGGTAAAATAAATATGCTTACATATTAGTGATGAGATTATAAATTGTTAAAATCCTTCTGGAAAAAAAATGGAAATACATTTAAAAGCCTTTAAAATATTGGTTCCCTTTTAATAACTAATTCTACTTCTAGGAGGTACTACAAGGAAATGATCAGACTGATATACACAAATTTATGTACAATGTTGGTTACAGTATTATTTATTTAGGGATGTATTACAATAATCTGTATGGTGAAAATAAGGAAATATTTAAGTAAAATAGAGTTTGTTCACATGATAGAAATATTGTTCATATTCTGGTCACAGCACCTTTGTAATACTAATTTAATAGCAGATATTCATGCATTGATATACAAAGATATAATCATGCTGATATGTTAGTGTGATTAACATTTGGTTTTTTATAGAACATACTTTTTGTTGTTACAGATTTTCTAAAAAAAAAAAAAAAATTAGCATGAATTACAGGAAGTAAAGAAGAAAGAAAACAAGATGGGTAAGGTATCTGCTAGTTTCATTCATCCCCCATATTTTCTCTTCCAAATGTCCTAAACTTAGAAATGTCTTAAGTAGGCACGTAGATGATTTCCATCATTTCCTTTAAACTCATTTCCTTTTTTCCTCTCACTTTTTACCTACCAAACCAAATTATTACTGAATAACATTTTAGCCTCAGATAAGCTCTCAAATGTTTCTTTGAAAACATGAATGTTAATTTAAAAATAACTGTTTTTCACCTCACTTATGTAGGTGTTAACATTTTCTATTTTTTTATATAAAAAAATCACCTCACTAAATTTACATATTTATCTCCAACTTTCATCCTAATTCATATTCATTTTATTTATTACTCACTGTATATCTGATAAAATTTAACTAACATGTTTTAAAATCTCTCACTAAAAGAAAAAAAAAAACAACCCTGTGTCTTTAGATAAGTATTTGAACATAAAAATAGTGATTTAATTGACTATAAAAACTCAGTTCAACCAATATTGGCATTGAGACACAGGTCAGGATTTTTCTGACTTGTCGCTGGTGTTGACCATGAATAAGCTTACATTTCTGGTTCTTGTTTTTTAATTGATCATTGTTTAAGAGTGGAAAGAAATGTTTATAGTCATCTGGGTTGTCCCTCCCATTTGGCCGATGTTGGTTCTAGCAGAGTTGATCATCATGGCCATACCACACAAGCCCAGACTTAGAATCAACTTACTGAGGCAGAAGACTTATGGACTCAAAGGATTATTTCAAAATCACTAAGATTCAAATTTTCTACATGGGACAACCAAAGGAGGGATATGAGTTGATTCTCAGGATCCCCAAAGCAGCTTAGAATGAATAAAAATTGGAAAAGCACAGATGAACGTGTATTTGCAGACTTTTTTGATTGTTGTGATGATAAGTACTCGCCTACAACTTTGTGCACAATTTTGTTTATGAATGACATTGCTCTTGAGGAATACACAGTGTGGGCTTTGGTACCATCTGGCACTGTATGGCCAAGGACAGCTCCAGCCCTGCAAGGGATGTCAAGCAGTAAAACAGCAGAGACTGCTGTTAGTCATACTGGCATCCTTGACACCTGACAGTGTGTTTACAAAATATTAGGCACTCAACAAATGCTATTATTACTCCTTAATACATAATGAACCATCCTATATATAGTCACATAATAAACAGTACTATACATAGTCAACAAAAGTATGATATTCAGGAAAGTATTCTTGAGCCCTCAAATTAGCGGAATGAGCGTTTACCCCAATAATTAATAGCTATATTTCTTAATTAGTTGAGGCACTTTACATAAAATAAAATCCAGTCATTTAAAGCGTATAGGGGGGCGATCGGGAAGACGGCGGAACAGTAAGACGCGGAGATCACCTTCCTCCCCACAGATACCAGAAATACATCAACACGTGGAACAACTCCTACAGAACACCTACTGAATGCTGGCAGAAGACCTCAGACCTCCCAAAAGGCAAGAAACCCCCCACGTCCCTGGGTAGGGCAAAAAAAAAAAAGGAATAAACAGAGACAAAAGAATAGGGACAGGACCTGCACCAGTGGGAGGGAGCTGTGAAGGAGGAAAGGTTTCCCACACACTAGGAAGCCCCATCGCAGGCGGAGACTGTGGGTGGCAGAGGGGGAAAGCTTCGGAGCCGTGGGAGAGAGCACAGCAACAGGGGTGCGGAGGGCGAAGCGGAGAGATTCCCGCACAGAGGATCAGGGCTGAGCGGCACTCACCAGCCCAAGAGGCTTGTCTGCTCACAACTGGGGCGGGCGGGGCTGGGAGCTGAGTCTCGGGCTTCGGTCGGAACGAAGAATGAGACTAGATACCAACGCAGGGAGAGGACTGGGGTTGGCGTCGCGAACACAGCTTGCTGGGGGTTAGTGCACCACGGCTAGCCAGGAGGGAGTCCAAGGAAAAGTCTGGACCTGCCGAAGAGGCAAGAGACTTTTTCTTACCTCTTTGTTTCCTGGTGCGCGAGGAGAGGGGATTCAGAGCGCTGCTTAAAGGAGCTCCAGAGACGGGCGCAAGCCGCGGCTAAAGCGCGGACCCCAGACACGGGCATAAGACGCTAAGGCTGTTGCTACCGCCACCAAGAAGCATGTGTGCGAGCACAGGTCACTATACACAACCCCCTTCCGGGGAGCCTGCGCAGCCAGCCACTGCCAGGGTCCCGGGAGCCAGGGACAACTCCCCCGGGAGAACGCACGGCGCGCCTCACGCTGGTGCAACGTCACTCCGGCCTCTGCCGCCGCAGGCCCGCCCCGCACGCCGTGCCCCTCCCCCCCAGCCGGCGTGAGCCAGAGCCCCCGAATCAGCTGCTCCTTTAACCCCGTCCTGTCTGAGCGAAGAACAGACGCCCTCCAGCGACCTACACGCAGAGGCGGGGCCAAATCCAAAGCTGAGCCCCCGGAGCTGTGAAAACAAAGAAGAGAAAGGGAAATCTCTCCCAGCAGCCTCAGAAGCAGCGGATTAAAGCTCCACAATCAACTTGATGTACCTGCATCTGTGGAATACATGAATAGACAACGAGTCATACCAAATTGAGGAGGTGGACTTTGAAAGCAAGATTTATGATTTTTTCCCCTTTAACTCTTTTTGTGAGTGTGTATGTGTATGCTTCTGTGTGAGATTTTGTCTGTATAGCTTTGCTTCCACCATTTGTCCTAGAGTTCTATCCATCCGTTTTTTTGGTTTGTTTTTAAAAATTTTTTCTTAATAATTATTTTTTATTTTAATAACTTTATTTTATTTTACCTTTATTTTATTTTACTTTATCTTCTTTCTTTCTTTTTTTCCTTCCTTCTCTCCTTCCTTCCTCCCTCCCTCCCTCCTTTCTTTCTTTCTTTCTCTCTTTCTCTCTTCCTACTTCTACTAATTCTTTCTTTCTAATTTTTCTCCCTTTTATTCTGAGACGTGTGGATGAAAGGCTCTTGGTGCAGCAGCCAGGAGTCAGTGCTGTGCCTCTGAGGTGGGAGAGCCAACTTCAGGACACTGGTCCACAAGAGACCTCCCAGCTCCACATAATATCAAACGGCGAAAATCTCCCAGAGATCTCCATCTGAACACCAGCAGCCAGCTTCACTCAACGACCAGCAAGCTACAGTGCTGGACACCCTATGCCAAACAACTAGCAAGACAGGAACACAACCCCACCCATTAGCAGAGAGGCTGCCTAAAATCATCATAAGTCCAAAGACACCCCAAAACACACCACTAGACGTGGACCTGCCCACCAGAAAGACAAGATCCAGCCTCATCCACCAGAACACAGGCACTAGTCCCCTCCACCAGGAGGCCTACACAACCCACTGAACCAACCTGAGCCACTGGGGACAGACACCAAAAACAACGGGAACTACGAACCTGCAGCCTGCAAAAAGGAGACCACAAACATGGTAGGATAAGCAAAATGAGAAGACAGAGAAACACACAGCAGATGAAGGAGCAAGACAAAAACCCACCAGACCTAACAAATGAAGAGGAAATAGGCAGTCTACCTGAAAAAGAATTTAGAAAAATGATAGTAAAGATGATCCAAAATCTTGGAAATAGAATAGATAGAATGCAAGAAACATTTAACAAGGACCTAGAAGAACTAAAGATGAAACAAGCAACGATGAACAACACAATAAATGAAATAAAAAATACTCTAGATGGGATCAATAGCAGAATAATTGAGGCAAAAGAACGGATATGTGACCTGGAAGATAAAATAGTGGAAATAACTACTGCAGAGCAGAATAAAGAAAAAAGAATGAAAAGAACTGAGGACAGTCTCAGAGACCTCTGGGACAACATTAAACGCACCAACATTCGAATTATAGGGGTTCCAGAAGAAGAAGAGAAAAAGGAACGGACTGAAAAAATATTTGAAGTGATTATAGTTGAAAACTTCCCTAATATGGGAAAGGAAATAGTTAATCAAGTCCAGGAAGCACAGAGAGTGCCATACAGGATAAATCCAAGGAGAAATACGCCAAGACACATATTAATCAAACTGTCAAAAATTCAATACAAAGAAAACATATTAAAAGCAGCACGGGAAAAACAACAAATAACACAAAAGGGAATCCCCATAAGGTCAACAGCTGATCTTTCAGCAGAAACTCTGCAAGCCAGAAGGGACTGGCAGGACATATTTAAAGTGATGAAACAGAAAAACCTGTAACCAAGATTACTCTACCCAGCAAGGATCTCATTCAGATTTGATGGAGAAATTAAAACCTTTACAGACAAGCAAAAGCTGAGAGAGTTCAGCACCACCAAACCAGCTTTACAACAAATGCTAAAGGAAGTTCTTTGGGCAAGAAACACAAGAGAAGGAAAACACCTACAATAACGAACCCAAAACAATTAAGAAAATGGGAATAAGAACATACATATCGATAATTACCTTAAATGTAAATGGATTAAATGCTCCAACCAAAAGACATAGACTGGCTGAATGGATACAAAAACAAGACCCATATATATGCTGTCTACAAGATATCCACTTCAGACCTAGGGACACATGCAGACTGAAAGTGAGGAGATGGAAAAAGATATTCCATGCAAATGGAAATCAAAAGAAACCTGGAGTAGCAATTCTCATATCAGACAAAATGGACTTTAAAATAAAGAGTATTAGAAGAGACGAAGAAGGACACTACATAATGATCAAGGGATCGAACCAAGAAGAAGATATAACGATTGTAAATATTTATGCACCCAACATAGGAGCACCTCAATACATAAGGCAAATACTAACAGCCATAAAAGGGGAAATCGACAGTAACACATTCATAGTAGGGGACTTTAACACCCCACTTTCACCATTGGACAGATCATCCAAAATGAAAATAAGTAAGGAAACACAAGCTTTAAATGATACATTAAACACGATAGACTTAATTGATATTTATAGGACATTCCATCCAAAAACAACAGAATACACATTATTCTCAAGTGCTCATGGAACATTCTCCAGGATAGATTATATCTTGGGTCACAAATCAAGCCATGGTAAATTTAAGAAAATTGAAATTGTATCAAGTATCTTTTCCAACCACAGTGCTATGAGACTAGATACCAATTACAGGAAAAGATCTGTAAAAAATACAAACACATGGAGGCTAAACAATACACTACTTAATAACGAAGTGATCACTGAAGAAATCAAAGAGGAAATCAAAAAATACCTAGAAACAAATGACAATGGAGACACGACGACCCAACACATATGGGATGAAGCAAAAGCAGTTCTAAGAGGGAAGTTTATAGCAATACAATCCTACCTTAAGAAACAGGAAACATCTCTAATAAACAACCTAACCTTGCACCTAAAGCAATTAGAGAAAGAAGAACAAAAAAAAACCCAAAATTAACAGAAGGAAAGAAATCATAAAGGTGAGATCAGAAATAAATGAAAAAGAAATGAAGAAAACTATAGCAAAGATCAATAAAACTAAAAGCTGGTTCTTTGAGAAGATAAAAAAAATTGATAAACCATTAGCCAGACTCATCAAGAGAAAAAGGGAGAAGACTCAAATCAATAGAATTAGAAATGAAAAAAGAGAAGTAACAACTGACACTGCAGAAATACAGAAGATCATGAGAGATTACTACAAGCAACTCTAAGCCAATAAAATGGACAACCTGGATGAAATGGACAAATTCTTAGAAATGCACAACCTGCCAAGACTGAATCAGGAAGAAATAGAAAATATGAACAGACCAATCACAAGCACTGAAATTGAAACCGTGATTAAAAGTCTTCCAACAAACAAAAGCCCAGGACCAGATGGCTTCACAGGAGAATTCGATCAAACTTTTAGAGAAGAGCTAACACCTATCCTTCTCAAACTCTTCCAAAATATAGCAGAGTGAGGAACACTACCAAACTCATTCTATGAGGCCAGCATCACCCTGATACCAAAACCAGACAAGGATGTCCCAAAGAAAGAAAACTACAGGCCAATATCACTGATGAACATAGATGCAAAAATCCTCAACAAAATACTAGCAAACAGAATCCAACAGCACATTAAAAGGATCATACACCATGATCAAATGGGGTTATTCCAGGAATGCAAGGATTCTTCAATATACGCAAATCAATCAACGTGATACACCATATTAACAAATTGAAGGAGAAAAACAATATGATCATCTCAATAGATGCAGAGAAAGCTTTCAAAAAAATTCAACACCCATTTATGATAAAAACCCCGCAGAAAGTAGGCATAGAGGGAACTTTCATCAACATAATAAAGGCCATATATGACAAACCCACAGCCAACATCATCCTCAATGGTGAAAAACTGAAAGCATTTCCACTAAGATCAGGAACAACACAAGGTTGCCCACTCTCACCACTATTATTCAACATAGTTTTGGAAGTTTTAGCCACAGCAATCAGAGAAGAAAAGGAAATAAAAGGAATCCAAATCGGAAAAGAAGAAGTAAAGCTGTCACTGTTTGCAGATGACATGATACTCTACATAGAGAATCCTAAAGATGCTACCAGAAAACTACTAGAGCTAATCAATGAATTTGGTAAAGTAGCAGGATACAAAATTAATGCACAGAAATCTCTGGCATTCCTATACACTAAGGATGAAAAATCTGAAGGTGAAATCAAGAAAATACTCCCATTTACCATTGCAACAAAACGAATAAAATATCTAGGAATAAACCTACCTAAGGAGACAAAAGACCCATATGCAGAAAATTATAAGACACTGATGAAAGAAATTAAACATGATACAAATAGATAGATATACCATGTTCTTGGATTGGAAGAATCAACATTGGGAAAATGACTCTACTACTCAAAGCAATCTACAGATTCAATGCAATCCCTATCAAACTACCAATGCCATTTTCACAGAACTAGAACAAATAATTTCACATTTTGTATGGAAACACAAAAGACACCAAATAGCCAAAGCAACCTTGAGAACGAAAAATGGAGCTGAAGGAATCAGGCTCCCTGACTTCAGACTATACTACAAAGCTACAGTAATCAAGACAGTATGGTAGTGGCACAGAAACAGAAAGATAGATCAATGGAACAGGACAGAAAGCCCAGAGGTAAACCCACGCACATATGGTCACCTTATCTTTGATAAAGGAGGCAGGAATGTACAGTGGAGAAAGGACAGTCTCTTCAATAAATGGTGCTGGGAAAACTGGACAGGTACATGTAAAATTATGAGATTAGATCACTCCCTAATACTATACACAAAAATAAGCTCAAAATGCATTAAAGACCTAAATGTAAGGCCAGAAACTATCAAACGCTTAGAGGAAAACATAGGCAGAACACTCTATGACATAAATCACAGCAAGATCCTTTTTGACCCACCTCCTAGAGAAATGGAAATAAAAACAAAAATAAACAAATGGAACCTAATGAAACTTCAAAGCTTTTGCACAGGAAAGGAAACCATAAACAAGACCAAAAGACAACCCTCAGAATGGGAGAAAATATTTGCAAATGTAGCAACTGACAAAGGATTAATCCAAAATTTACAAGCAGCTCATGCAGCTCAATGTCAAAAAAACAAACAACCCAATCCAAAAATGGGCAGAAGACCTAAATACACATTTCTCCAAAGAAGATATACAGACTGCCAACAAACACATGAAAGAATGCTCAACATCATTAATCATTAGAGAAATGCAAATCAAAACTACAATGAGATATCATCTCACACCAGTCAGAATGGCCATCATCAAAACATCTAGAAACAATAAACGCTGGAGAGGGTGTGGAGAAAAGGGAACACTCTTGCACTGCTGGTGGGAATGTGAATTGGTACAGCCACTATGGAGAACAGTATGGACGTTCCTTAAAAAACTACAAATAGAACTACCATATGACCCAGCAATCCCACTACTGGGCATATACCCTGAGAAAACCATAATTCAAAAAGAGTCATATACTGAAATGTTCATTGCAGCTCTATTTACAATAGCCAGGAGATGGAAACAACCTAAGTGTCCATCAACAGATGAATGGATAAAGAAGATGTGGTACATATATACAATGGAATATTACTCAGCCATGAAAAGAAACGAAATTGCTCTATTTGTAATGAGGTGGATGGACCTGTCATACAGAGTGAAGTAAGTCAGAAAGAGAAAGACAAATACCGTATAATTGCTTTACAATGGTGTGTTAGTTTCTGCTTTATAACAAAGTGAATCAGTTATACATATACATATGTTCCCATGTCTCTTCCCTCTTGCATCTCCCTCCCTCCCACCCTCCTTATCCCAACCCTCTAGGTGGTCACAAAGCACCGAGCTGATCTCCCTGTGCTATGCAGCTGCTTCCCACTAGCTATCTATTTTACATTTGGTAGTACATGTAAGTCCATGTCACTCTCTCACTTCGTCCCAGCTTACCATTCCCCCTCCCCATGTCCTCAAGTCCATTCTCTATTGGTCTGTGTCTTTATTCCTGTCTTACCCCTAGGTTCTTCATACCCTTTTTTTTTTTTTTTAGATTTCATATATATGTGTTAGCATACGGTATTTGTTTTGCTCTTTCTGACTTACTTCACTCTATATGACAGACTCTAAGTCCATCCAGCTCACTACAAATATCTCAATTTCGTTTCTTTTTATGGCTAAGTAATATTCCATTGTATATATGTGCCATACCTTCTCTATCCATTCATCTGTGGATGGACACTTAGGTTGCTTCCATATCTTCGCTATTGTGAATAGAGCTGCAATGAACATTGTGGTACATGACTCTTTGAATTATGGTTTTCTCGGGATATATGCCTAGTAGTGGGATTGCTGGGTATGGTAATGATACCATATGGTATGATAGTTGATACCAAACTACTGTATGGTAGTTCTATTTTTAGTCTTTTAAGAAACCTCCATACTGTTCTCCATAGTGGCTGTATCAATTTACATTCCCACCAACAGTGCAAGAGGGTTCCCTTTTCTCCACACCCTTTCCAGCATTTATTGTCTGTAGATTTTTTGATGACGGCCATTGTGTTGGCAGTCAGTTTTTAAGATCAGTTAGAATAAGGTAAAAGTAACCTTTACTCTAGGGATATTTTGGCCCTGTGTGCAGGGTGTAACCCTCTGTTGTCTCTAGTGAATGCCCGAAGTGTTCAGTGAGATGTCTCCACTCTGGCTAGTTGGAACTCAAGGCTCTTCTAGCCCTGTGTAAGTCTTAGGAATGTTTCAACTTATTCCTTCCTAGTACTTGTTTTTTTGCATGGTTTTGTAAAGTTTCAGTCTGCAGATGTGTAGTGAGGTATCCTGGAACATTTTGTCTGCAAAGCTCTCTCCTCTTCAATACTCTGCCCCATCTCAACCTCCTCAAACAGAACTGCCTGGTGTCCAGTATCTGCCAATAGCTGGTTCAGATATTTTGCTCAATTTTCTAGATGTTTATGGCAGAAAGACAAGCCTGAGTGACACCAGTTACTCTAACCTGGCTGGAAGTGGCTGCCACAAATTGTTATTTTTTGTGCAAGAAAAATATAAGGGTTTGAGGAGTCCAAGAAAACATGATACAATTTTTTAGAAGTAAGACATATAACTCCATAACCACAGCAAATGAGTCAGCCTCCTAAAACTAAAACTGGAAATAAACCTAGTTAATTTATTTGCCTATTCAGATTAAAAGAAATAATATAGCAATTTTGAAGTTTTTTCAAGAGTTTACCCTTGAAATATGGTATTCCATCTGGTATCATTGAAAAGAGGGCCTTTGTTAAGCAGTATCAAATTCCAGGGACAAAATTTATTTCACTCTGAAGGCACGTAATTTAGAACTCCACTTACAAAGTGATTATTGGGCTTGTGTGGTAACTGTCTAAAAGCATTTACACAGTCAAGGTTTTCAAAAATCTTGCACAGCATGGCAGTCTCCCTCTCTCCACTCCCAGCAAGAATGGGACTCTGAGTGATCACAGACACATGGCATGGATGCATTTCAAGTAACAAAATGGACACCGTATTTATTTGTTTATGAAGCATTTGAGTGTCCTTCTTGTCCTGCTACATGTTCTGTCTAGGAAAATAAACACATCAGTGATTATATTTCAGTCTCCTTACGGTGAAGATTGGAGAGAGGACATAAATGTGCAGAACTTTAGGCTTTTAAAACGAATGTCATTTATTGCCCGAAATATAAAAGTATTTACTCTTACCAAATTATTTCATTCTTAAAAAATATCCAGTACAAACTGTCTCTAAAAATAGAATATATTTTCAAATAAAACTGCAAGACTCTGTTTGACAGTCTACTTACAAATCACTAGCATATTTAAGATGTTTGCTTCAAAATATTTCCAACGATTTTTCATTTCACCTTTTCTTAATGGTAAATTATTAATATTTTTATAAAAATGGTTAATGCTTTCTGGCCTCATAACTTTTTGTATGGTTATCTTTTCCTCATATTTCAAAAATGCATTAAAATTTAATTTCACATTTGCCATGTCATTGTTCAAGCTGACATGCCATTAAACAGGTTTTATTTATTTGTATTACAGGATTTAATCTGGCTTTCCATTGTGAACATGAAGAAACAAATAAATGAAATGATTTTCTTACTCCCCTCAAGAAAATAAAATTTCATATGGAACAGTATTTAAGCAAAATAAGCATTGTGCTTCTCTCAAATATACCAGCTGAATAGGAATAAATACTTTGTCCTCAGTATAATCTACAATAACCTTAGAACCATTTTCCATTGTCTGAATACTAAAAATGGATTAGTCACAGCTTGGAACTTGGCTAAATATAGCCCAGTTAAGTGTCACAGCATGAGGAGGTCTGAGAAAAGCCAGGACCTGGGACTGGCCCAGCCCACTGGAGAAGAAAAATTATAAACAGATATTCTCACTACAGATGCTGAGAGGAAGCCCACTCTGGCAGGAAGTACTATGTTCACCAGAGGCTATGGAATGCAGTGAGAATCAGGAAGTCTCACATAAAGCCATGTAGCTACCAACGCAGGAGGCGTGTACAGGTAGAGACATCAAAGTTAAGGAATACAAGAGCAGATTAAAAAATGCGAGCACACATGCCATTAGCACTGACTTCCTTTTGGAAACTGGATTTGCTAGCATCACCAAGAGAAGCGCAGAGGCAGAGTTGTAAAGATAAAAACCCAGTTATGTGACCCTGGGCACAAAGTAAGCCTGGAGCCCAAGTTGGAACTGCAGCAGCTATAACTTTATGTTGCACCCTACAGTGGAGGTTAATAAAATTGTTAAAATTATTGCCATGTGGGCTTCCCTGGTGGCGCAGTGGTTGAGAGTCCACCTGCCAATGCAGGGGACACAGGTTCGTGCCCCGGTCCGGGAGGATCCCCCATGCCGCAGAGCTGCTAGGCCCGTGAGCCATGGCCGCTGAGCCTGCGCGTCCGGAACCTGTGCTCCGCAACAAGAGAGGCCACAACAGTGAGAGACCCGCGTACCACAAAAAAAAAAAAGAAATTATTGCCATGTAACGTGGGAATTAACCCTACAGACTGGGACAATTCAAGGTGGTGTGGCCCTGCTGTCACGAAGTAGAGTGCACCAGGATAAATACAGCCAGTGTTCTACTACTGACCTGAAATAAATAGACTGCCAGATATTTCCCCAGCAAAGATGGGTTTATTGAGGATTGACAGAGAACTGCAGTTCGGGGTCTGCCATGCGATCCACATGCAAATCCCCACACTGCAAGGAAAGAAAAATGCTTTTATAGAGAAGTAAAGAAAGTTGAAAGGAGTATAGTAAACAAACAGTCCATGGCTTTTCATTGTCTGAGCCCTTGATGGGAAAAACGAGTCTTGTTTCTGCTGGGCTCTGCTACCATGAGGATATGAGAGCTCTCCCAACTCTATTTCATTGAGTTTTCTGTTTATAAACTTTTTACACTATTACTTATTAGTATGTGTTACCCAGGCCCGGAATATATAATATCTTTCATTCAGATCCGTACAATCACCTGCAAAAGTAACTTACTGTAAAACAAGATGGCTCATCATGCTTTTTTGATGTCCCTTCATAAATGAGGTTTGCATGCTACAGAGACATTACCAGCTATCGGAGGTAGTTGCCATCAGTAAACTGCCATCTAGCTCTGCTGCACAGACAAATAGTGGGGCTTTTCCCAGGAACAAAAACTATATTATATAAAAACAACAATAACTTCCATATGTGGAGCACTGATTTGAAAAGCCACACACAATGCCAAAAAATTTATATTTCAATATCATTTCAATCCTCATAGCTACTTTTGAAAGAGGTAGTACTCCTCATTTAGAGCGTGCAAATGGGACCTAAGAAAGTTAAAATCCTGTCAATGGTGACAAAACCATCAAAAGTAGACCCAGAAAAAAAAAAAAAGTATACCCAGGGGCTTCCCTGGTGGCGCAGTGGTTGAGAGTCCGCCTGCCAATGCAGGCGATACGGGTTCGTGCCCGGTCCGGGAAGATCCCACATGCCGCGGAGCGGCTGGGCCCGTGAGCCATGGCCGCTGAGCCTGTGCGTCCGGAGCGTGTGCTCCGCAACGGGAGAGGCCACAACAGTGAGAGGCCCCAACAGTGAGAGGCCCACGTACCGCAAAAAAAAAACAAACAAAAAGTAGACCCAGGATTTAAAGTTAACCTTATGTTTAAAATCCAAAGTTGATTCTCTTAAAATCTATGCTCTTCAATCCTTCAAAATAAATGAATAAGAGAATGAATGCATAGAGTCTATCACATATTAACGTCTACTGAATGTCTTGTCCTTAACACGATCTAAATGAATTTTAGATTAGAGCCAGAGCAAATAAACTGTGCCTTGAATATAACTATTAAAATAATAAATATTACCTGGTCAGTAATTTAAAGCACTTAAAATATTATGAGCCATGAATGGTTCAACCCAGAAATAGCAGCACTATTTCCATTCTCATGTTGTTAAGTAGAACTAAGAGTCAACTCTCTGTGAATTTTGGATTTATTGTCACTAAATTCAAAGGTTCTGAAAATGTATTGAAAGGTCAATGAATGCAGCATCCATGCTATGTCACCACAAACAGAAAAAGCCAGTTCATCTGGAAGTAGATAGAAATAACTCTTCATCACATTCTTAGGAAGGTACCCACCAAAACATTAAACTCTGTCCCTAAAAAATGCATGACTGTTATTTTTTGTGGCAGCCAGAGTCCCTCCATCATCAATCCCTTTCTTTTTTGATTTGGAAACATCAATGCTCAGAAAAACAATTAGGTAAGAAATTTGGGAGGTCAACAGTGGTATATTTCATTCTGAAAAGTGTCATCTCCCAAGACAAAGTGCTCTAATGGGAGTAGAACAGGAAGAACTGTAGTAGCATAGTGCACTAAGAATTATAGTATTACAGGCCCTTTATTGCATCAATGTTCAGAAATCCCAACAATGGAATGAAATAATCCAACTTAAAATTTAGAGAACCTCACTTGATGGAAGCCTTCTGGAAACTAAGGATTAGATGAAGTTATACAACTTGGTCTATTGTACAGTTTGACCAACACAGAGTGGAACAAAGCATGACTACATACTCTTTATTGGCATACACTAATTCTAGAAAGCTATTTTCTCATGCATGTTTAAGGTGAGTAAAAGAGAATAACAACATGTGGTCAGTGAACGATTGAAGAAGAGCAAAAGTGGAATTATGAAAAAATAGGAGAAAGCATAACATTGCAGGTTATTTCTTTAAAAAAAACAAAACAAAACCTTTTTTCCATTCTCAGTAAAATGGAAAAAGCAAAGGTAGATGACAATGAAAATAGTGTCATATTGCAATGTATAGTAAGAAATATATATTTGGTCTTCATCTCCATTTCTGGCACAAAAGTTCCTAAAACACCTGGATTTCCTAAGGGAACAGGAGAGTAAGGGATATTTTATTATGTCAACAGGTGCTTTGGGTAGCTTATACAGGGGAGCTGTTTACTGGGGGAGCCAATATGTGATTATAGAGAGTTAAAACTTTCAGTCCCACACCCACCCCCACCAAAACCAGACCTCCTGGGAGGGGGGAGGGGATGGAGATTGAGTTCAACCTTCAATAGCCAGTGATTCAATCATGCCTCTGTAATGAAGTCTCCATAAAAACCCAAAGGACAGAATTCAGAGAACTTCCAGTTGGATGAACACTTGGAGATTTGGGGAGAGTGCCACTCTCAGAGAGCATGGAAGCTCTGTGCCCTTTGACCATACCTTGCCCTATGTATCTCTTCCATCTGGCTGTTTCTGAGTTATATCCTTCTATAAGAAACTGGTAAGTAAAATGTTTTCTCTGAGTTCTGTAAGTCACCCTAGCAAATTAACTGAACCCAAGGAGGGAATCATTGGAACTTCTGGTCTATAGCAAGCAGATCCTCAGAAGCACAGGCGATAATGGACTTTCATCTGGCACCTGAAGTGGTGGGAGGGGGGGACAGTCTTACAGAACTAAGCCCTTAACCTTTGGAATCTGACAGTATTTGGAGGTACATAGTGTCAGAATTGAACTGAATTGTAGGACACTCAGCTGGTATTGGAGCATTGCTTCTTGTTTGGAAATCCCCCTCCATACACACGTACACTGAAATTTTAAATAAATAGATGATAGACAGAAACACACATGCATATGCACACACACACACACACATGCATATGCACACACACACACACACATAAGTAGTGGGAGAAGAACTATAAGAACTGATGAATCTGAGTGAGTACCTGACGTTCAGGGGCTCCTTGTATTATTATGTTAGCAACTTTTCTGAAAGCATGAAATTACTTTCAATTACAAGTTTTTTGGATTGACTTTTAGTTATAAATGAAATTGTGGAAACATGCTTAACAAACATTTGTGGAAACAAATTATTAAAAATACCTCCCCAAAGTGAACAGATGTTTCAAATGTCTAAAAATAAAACAAGAAAGAGAACCAAAAGATTAAAATGTCAGATGTTGTTCCAGTAAAAGCAATCCTGATTCAGTGCAAGAAAATATTTTAAGAGATATGGACTAGTGGCTGTTCCTTATAAGAGTATGTTCAGGACGTTTATCCCATCCAACACAAAGTTTTAAATAATAAGTTTAATTACTCGTAAGACAAATAAAAGAGGTTCATGTAAAACAAATGAATTATGAAAGAAGATGTGGAGAAAGCTCATAAGGTTGAAAGAAAGAGACCCCCAAATTTAATTTTACAGCAAGAACTTCAAGAGGGTAGATAGTGTCAACCCAGGTCAGACTGAAGATCTGCAGAGCATATACGAGACACTGGAACAAACAGAAGCATACTGAAAACAGATGTCAAAGTACAGTGTTCTCAGTGAAAGAATAGCTATTATTTGGAATAAGTAGGTAGAAAAAAAGCTTCATACCCTGGGTCATCCAGGAAGCCAGAGCTGATGGTATAATGGAATTTTCTTCATTGGCATTCTGCATCCATCCAGGTGTTAACTTCTTGTATTTGCTGAAACAATCCAGGGTTGATCTATCACAAACTTTATCTCAAGCAAGATAAGAACTTATTACTACCTAAAGTATTCTACCACCCACACACCCATGTCACAGTGGAGAACAACAGAATACTTTACGTTAACTAAGCACCTTAATTTTGAATAATCACTTTTGTATTCACTTCCAGATCCTGTAATATTGATAGCACCTCTCACTATTAAAGAAGCAAATTAAAGATTAATGGAGCTAAGAATGGGCATTAGCTTTTCTATTCTCTGAATATTTATCTATCTTCCATTTACTGCTTTTTGATTTTTCCCTTAACATGTAGAGTATAGATCCTCTATGAAAATTTAAAGATCAAGTCTTAGTATAAAACCCTGAGGATCAAATCATCAAAACATTCACACAAAGGAGAGGATTTGATCAAGCTCTATATGAAGATTGCTTTTGTTCAGATGAAGGATAAAGAGTTAAGGGTCAAGTTCTTAAACAGTATTTAAGGTAGGTGTTGTGATGACTTATTATATCTTGAATTTTTAATGCATCCATTCTTTCTCTTAGGAATTCAGAACGGTAATATCTAAGTGAAAGAATGAAACAATATTGGCTTTTTCAGGGAAGCAGAGTTCTTGTTGCTATTTTTAGGGTATTTTTTTAAGAGTTTTGCTTGCCCTTTTGAAATGAATGGAAATAGCATGAGGTATCAACATGAGGTAGGGAAAAGTGAGTAGACATTGGAATCAGACACATCTGGGCTTCAAAATCCCAGCTGCAATGTTATTAGTGGGAGGCTTCATACATGCTATGCAAGACTCAGTTTTCTTATCTGTAAAGGAGTGATACACTACTTTTTTCCAGCGGAGTGATATTAGAATTAAAATAAGTAAAATTTTAAAGTGTCTAGCACACTGCCTAAGGTTGCCAAATAAACAACGAATATTTTTAAATATGTTTGTCCCATACAATATTTCTTAATCTGAAGTTCAAATTTAACTAGATTTCCTGTGTTTTCATTTGCTAAATCTGGCAACCCTACTCCTGGCACAAGTAGATACCTAAAGATCATTGCTCCTTTCCCATTACTTTAATGGCCCTTCAAACATAGGTCTGTGAATTCCTCCTCTACAGAGCATTTGAAGACAGCACAATCAAAAGAATCCTTGGCCTACATGCTTGGGAATGGGCATAAAATAACAAGAGAACCAGCTACACTGATGAATAGTGATAGATTCTGCTTCCAAAATTGTAGGGACCTAAAGTTCAGATTGAAGCATACACCATCTTAAACCCCCAACTTCCCCAAAGTAAAATATAAGCAAATATTCTGATACAGTAAAATCATGAAATAATAAAAGACAGAAATATAAAATATTTCAATTTTAATTCATTACACTGATATTGGAGAACACATATGCTTATTTGCCCAAAATAACTTCAAGATCTAAAGTAGCTAAAATGTTCAATGAGTTTGATAAGACACATTCAGTCACATTCCTAAAGTGGATATTCAGTTTTGAAATTAAAAAAGCAATAACTTTTCTCTTTTTTCTTTACTAAGATAATCAATATAGTCAAAAAATCAAGTTTCCTATGCTTTTCCAGCTTTGAAAATTCTGCCAGATCTCAAGAAAGTAGTGTCTCCAAGATATAAAAATGCTTAATGACTTATCTTAGACAATTGAACAAAAACTTCAGGTCATGAAACTCTTTTCCACCAACACTTAACAGCAAAGTTTTGTTGCTTGCGTGTCACATGTCAGACTCTGTTCTCAGCTTTAAACTGTTGAGAACACTCTCTTCACAAGGGTAACTGTCAGTATTAACTAGCATACCTTAGGTGAAGTACATAGGCCAGAGATGGCCCCCAATAAACACTGGTTCCCTCTTCACTTGATCTACCTTAAGCTCTATCTAGATGCTGCATATAAAAAGATAAATAAGACATAGCCCCTTAGCTATATAGTTGTATATGCTATGTTATTTTGTGATACATTTTTTCGCTGACAAGCCATGGAAAAACATTACTGGACTTATCTTGTGGAAGAGAGAGCAAAGTTTTCAACCATGAAAGAAGTTTATGATTTCCTCGAGAATTGTGTAGGAGTATAATAATTCCCTGAGTTAGCAAACTAAAAATGGAAAAACAAATGTTCTTTAGACTTAGAAAATAATGCATCAAAAGAGAATATAATCTTATGGGAGGATAAACTTGCAAAGATAGCAAAACAGCCATCTACTGCAACCTGTCAACTCCTCCTATTTTGTCCTAGCCTGAAACCCTAAGTTCACTCTCATGCCTTCTCCCAGAGGTCATATTACTACTGCCAAAAACCAAACAAACAAAAAGGCCCAACAACAACAACCTCCCAAAAGTCTGCAGCTACAGATGAACAGAAGGCAATTTTGGCCCGTGTGATAATTAACAATGTTTTGAATGAATTCCACATAAGACCAACTGTACTAAAGAGTATTCTGAAGATATAACTAAATTCTATGACTTGTTAAGAGCCCTGACATTAGTAAATATGACCGAGAGTGGTTCTTCCCTGGAGAAGGAACCAAAAAGCAGAACAGAACCAATGTAAGAGGAAAGGAAAGAGCACATAAGAACCAGATTTCTATCCTAGTTTACACAAGAAGATTTCTGATATGAACAGACTGCTAAAATAACAAATTGTTTTGCCTGGAATCACTGTATATTTTCTTTGACTAATCTGTTTTAATGAAGTCCTTATTCCCACAATAATAGCAAGACATAACAACTTCTTGGGAACCCTCCCTCTATTGTCTCAAGCAAGATTCCAGGACAGCTGAAGTAAAAATCCATAGATATAAGCAGAAAAAAGCCCTGTCTCAAGCTCTGGGTTATCAGTCTGTTTCCCATAAACGAGCTCCTGAATTCTACGATGTAGTCTGAAAAAAAATAATATACATAGGCTATGTCTGCAAGCTAAACTGATGAGCCCATTAAGAAGGCCAGGTTCAGTAAAAATAAGTCAAGCCAAAAGAGAAAAACTGACTATTGTAAAGGTTGAACCAGATGTTTATAAAGATCTAGTCCAATCACACAGCATAGTTTAGAAGCTTATATGAAGCTTATATGAAGCAGATGGCCAAAATCCTGTCCTGGTGTGCTCTGGGTTTTCTGCTTATATTCCTAGGTCTGACTTTCACATTTTATATTTTGTTTGTTTGGGGGTTCTTGTTGTTGCTGAGCTGACAATCATTTTAAAAGCCAAACCAGTTGTGTTTATGAATCTAGCCTTCAGAGAAGACAAAGATGCTAGGTCTGGTAGAAATAGGCATGCTTTGGATTTCCTCCTGGCTTTAGTTCCAGGAACTTAAAGATTCTAAGAGACTACAGAGAAAATGAAATGTTTGGGAACACCTCCTAAGATGGATGAGGGAGTCTTGTGGCAACCCCCTCTCAATGTTCTCACAGGTAGAAAATATTCACCGGAAAGGAAGGAGGGAGGATGAAGGAGAGACCTGGATATCAGCCTAGACTTGGTGTGTTATTTTCACTGGGCCCTACATGCGCTACCCTCATTCCTTTCCTGATCCACAGGAAAAGTCCTACTTACTCTAAATCTCAACTCAAGGGTTACTTTCTGGTTGACTTACAAAGCACTCTTTCTGGATATCTTCCATTTATTCCACACTGCCTGATAAGAAAACACCTTTTCTTTTTAAAATTCTGAGCCCAAGAATTTCCTAGTCTGCAAAGACCTTTCTGACACACAACACAGAGTTAATTATTGTTTCTTCATGTCACTGTTGTCCCTAATCCTTACTTCTATTATAGCCCTAATTACATGGTAGTGTAAGGTTTTGGTTTGTTTTCTATATTTCTGTCTCTCCTAGAACATTGAGAGTTGCTTGAGGGAAGGAATTGTTTCTTATTAAACTTTGTGTCTGCAACCTCTTACACAGAGCCTGCATTTTAAAAAAGCACTCAAGGAGGTGGGCTTCTGGCAAAGGCAGGCTAATCTGCTTTCGTCCTAAGGTCCCTCAGGGAAGAAGTAGATAAAGAAACACAATCTTTTTTCATGTTTGAATGCACTGGAGGACTTAGACAATGATAATTTTCAGGGTCTAGGATACAGAAAAATAGGAAATCCAAGGAGGTGAGCCCAGCATTTGAAAGAGCATTTGCCTGGGTTGGGGTGGGTTAGGAGTGATGACTGATTTCCAAAGTAGCTGAGTGTCTGGGAATCTATCAGAGTTGTCACCACTTCTGGGGAGACTAGCGACAGACATTTGAAATCATGGCTTCCCAAGAACAAGAAGGCCAGGTAAACCTCCCCAGTTTGAGGCTGAAAAGCAGCAAGACTGTATCCCAGGAATGAGTGAATTGAAAATAAATAGCTTTCATAAGGTCTGAAGCCCAGTTACAAATCATCTCATTCTGATTGAGTTACTGTGATGAGTCAACAGCAGAGCTGCCTGTCTGAAGCGAAAGTAAATCATCTCTGGAGGAAGAGAGCCTCAAATTATTTCTATGCATTTCCATATACAATGCTTAGCTCTCAATCAAAAATAATCAGGCATAGGAGAATATAAGAATTTACAGAAAAGTTAAGAGAACAGACAATAGACTCTTAAAAGGTGAATAAACTCAAAAGAAACACATAGATATGTGCACCAAGCACACATATGTAAGAATGTTCAAAGTAACATTATTCTTAATATCCCCAAAATGGGAATATTCCCTGTAGAATGGCTGAATTCACTGTGGTTTATCCTGACAATGGAATAACACAGTAATAAAAACCAGTGACATAATGTTTTATACAACTTACATAAATCTCCAAAAATAACATTGAATGAGAATCCAGACACAGAAAAAAATATATGCAGGATGATTCCATGTGTATATAGTCTAAAACAGGTGAGAGGTCAAGATAGTAGTTACCTTTGGGAGGAGATAGTGATTAGCAGTATGCACAAAGGGGATTTGGAGATGCTGAAAATTTTCTGTTTCCTGAGTTGGGTCATGGTGAGTCCATGAGTATATTTATTTTATGATAATTCACTGAGTCATATTTTATGATCTGTGTACCTTTATATATGTAAGTTTTATTGCATTAAAAACTTACATAAAAATTATAAATAAAGATAGGTGTTCAATAATGTTGTGGAATGAATTAATGAATAGATCAATGAATCTTGTTTCAAGGATTTACAGCCACTAGAGAGAAAAGGTAACGAGCACAGGTACTAAGAAATGAATAACCTAACAACTTCACCTGGATTTATTGGGCTTTATGTCACTGTTAAAATGAGGTAGACTATTGGGCACTTGAGATAAATGTCTTTCAGGATATTACCTAATATTTGACTTAGCAATAAATTCTTTCTGTTACTCTAACCTAAATTACTCTTGCAGTTAACATTCTATTTGTCTTAGGTCATATTTTACTTCTCTATTTCTAAAAGCCATTCTCAACATAGGCCACACTGAATAAATAGATATTTGACAAGGAAGAGCAGTAGGAAGGCTGACTGCTAAAACAACAGAAAACCAATCTGTTTTGTAGTATTCCTGTACTTTCTGAATGAGTCCTGAGATTAACAAGTACAGATATTCAATTAACTCTTTTAGCTAACCTTGGAACCAATTAATATATGAAGTGGCAATTTACCAAGTGGTTTTCTGAAATCTCTGGAAAGCCTAAGGGTGTTTTCCCAAAGAGTTATTCTTTGCTTATAAACAATACAATAGGAGCGTGTGGTTCCATATATCTTTGGTGGCATTTGATTTGATTTTCCACCACCTTATTGCAAATATTGGTTAATTTCTGGCATTCTCCTTCAACTGTTTTATTAGCCACATCTATTATTTGACATCTCATGCCAATATAGATTCCGATTGTCTTACAGAGGGTATGGTAGGGCTCTGTGTTCTACAAGCCTATGAAGAACATCACTGGGTGCAATCCCCACGTGATCTAGATAACATACCAAATATGTGTGTGCGTGTGTACACGCCCGTGCCCGTGCAGCACTGATGGAGGGGCAGGGAGAGGATGGGCTGAGATGTACTGAGCATCAGGGGTGGCCCTGAGAACACAGGAATCCGGTCGGAGGCCCTGCCTCTTTGACCATTTCTCCCAGAGGAAGCCAGACCCAGGAGGAGGATCTCAAGAGCTCCATGGTGTGAGAAACACCTGGGTGCCCTGGGTGCCCAAGGCCCTATCTCGAACTCAGCATAAGGAGTCTGGTTCACACCACCTATCACCCAAACCCCAGTCCTCTTCCATGCCCTGCTTCACACCACTCAGAGTCCCAGTGTTGTGGCACTTCACCCAAGGGACTTGACCAGATGACAGGGAACCGTCTCTGGCCCAAATTCTGTGCACAGGCGATCGGGTCCTCAGGCCAGCTGCGGGGGTGAACTGTGCATGTGCAGACAGCAAATCTACAGCCTTCTACGAAGCTAGAGGCCAAAGTCCCCAGGGGCAGCCACTGGACCTGGGACCCCAATCCTACTTCTGCCAAGGTCCAGGCTTCAACAACCCTAACGGTCTGCTCCACAGCACATTCTAGGAGCCAGCTGTTCCTCCTGGCAGCTGTATGGTGTCCAGAATTTGTCCCAGGAACCCATCCCTTCTGGCTCCCCAAGCCCTTCCCCTGAAGAAAAGCCTCAGGTAATTTGATACGTATCAAGTAATTTGATATGCTACCATGAATCCCTGAGTGTTTTAAGGAAAAATTAAGTAGAAATGCTAAGATATGAAACTGTCACTGATTATTGTGTTCTCCAAACACCCTTTGGAAGTGAACTCTCTTGATCACTTATGACCCAAGCATCTGGCAAAAGCCAAAGGTCCAGGGAAGTGGCCAAGGCTGTGTTTGTCTTGGAGCCTCTTGGTCTAAGAACAGCCTTGGTGTCCTCCTTATGGGACTTCAGACATAAAGACTGCCCTTTGTGACGAACCAAAGGAAGCATGAGCCTTCCTTTCCAAAGGTTTCTGAGTTTCATAACTGTGACAGTTCCTGGTCAAGGGCAAGGGAGTTTAAAATCATTGAAGCATTTGTAGTATTGAAGGGGATCTAGATGGAAACCAAATGCCAGGTTGCAGTGCAGCTTACTAGTTCTGTCTCACAAAGAAAAGAGAAATGATTTCCCCTTCCCCTCCAAGGGTCACATCTTTGGGAGACAATAAAAAAAAAAATATGTAGGGATTCCCTGGTGGCGCAGTGGTTGAGAGTCCGCCTGCCGATGCAGGGGACACAGGTTCGTGCCCTGGTCCAGGAAGATCCCACATGCCACGGAGCGGCTGGGCCCGTGAGCCATGGCCGCTGAGCCTGCACGTCCGGAGCCTGTGCTCCACAACGGGAGAGGCCACAAGAGTGAGAGGCCCGCGTACCGCAAAAAAAAAAAAAAAAAAAAATGTAATGGGTTCTTCACAGTATTTTGGAAGTAGATTCCAACGAAAGCACATTTTAGTGGATTAATCCTAATTAGTGTAGCCCTTTGTATGACCTACCACCCTCAGAATTTTTGTCCTATCAACATATAAAAACTTAACAGAAAACTCCATCAAATAGAGTCAAGAGACCAGAAGGGGCGCTCTCATGCCTGTGATGAGACTTCTCTCCTTGCCTGATAAAGACGCAGCCAATGAACAGCCATAGACTCCTGGTTTGCTACAGCCCTCCTATCCTTTTCCTCTCTATGAAACATTCTGCTTTGCTTGCCATGGGGCACTTGTAAGTGGCTCACCACGGTTGCAGAACCCAAATTGCAGTTCTCTGCTGATTCTGGGGAAAAAACCATCTTTGCCAGAGAAATATCTGGTAATCTATTGTTCCAGGTCAACAATATCACTATAATTACGATTAATATTTTTCTTTTGATTGATTCAACTTGTTTACCTTAAATGCATCAACTTCATCTTAAACAATAATATTTTCAGAATCATGAGCTTGATACTAGGTATATTTTGTCTAATATATTTAAAGTAACAAGTTAAAAAGTTTAAAAACATTTATCAATTCTTTTACCATTGAAAATTTGCTTATTTAGCACTGGTATAATGTGTACCAAATTTCGGAAAATGCTGTTGTATATCCCACCTCAACTCTGTTGCTCTTTCAAACGCTCCTTATGAGAATTTGAGACCATGAGGGATAGGGAAATAATTCATATTCAAAATCAGATGTGGGGCTTTAATCCCAGCTGGGCCACCAAGTAGCTGTAATTTACACTCTTGACTTTTCTGTGTCGGTTTTATCATCTGTCAGGTGTGAATAAAAAGACTTTCTTCGCAGGAGTATGAAACTTAAATTGAGATTGTTTTGAGAACACTGACCAGTGACTGTACTTAATAGGAGTTCAATAAATGCAAGTTTTCTTTTCATTCTCCTTTTCCTTCTTTAGCAGGGACAAAACCCTAGATTTCCTACTATTTGCAATTCACTTTGAGCTTTCTTCAGTTCATAGCCAAGAGGCATTAGGAGATATTACGCAAATTAACAACACACACATCTATGATTATATTGTTCTCACTTGTATGTCACTCTACTTTTAAATTAATTGTTCATACGTCTCCCTGTCCCATTAGACTACCTTCAATGTCTTGAAGGTAAATTCTGGGGATTTAAGTCTACCATCTAAACATCTCCAGAATCTTGTCACTTCTTTCCATTTACACTGTCACTGCCTAGGCCAAACCACCATAATTTCTAATTGAGACCATTGTGATAGTCTCTTCCTGGCCTCTCTCACTATATGTCCTTGCTCTGATCAATCCATCCTTTCAAAGTGTAAGCAGGAGAGATTTTTTTGAAGACACAAATCAATCCCATTTAAAACCCTTCAGTTACATAACATTAGTCTTGGAATAAAATCTCTAAATCTTAAACTCAACCCAAAGCCCTTGTATAATCTGGCCCCTGCCCATACACATTGCCTCAAACGGCATTACTGGCCTTTACATTCTACCGTTCAAATATTGGGTTGGCCAGAAAGTTCATTCAGGTTTTCCATAACATCTTACAGAAAACCCAAATGAACTTTTTGGCCAACCCAATATAAGGGTCACTTTTCTATTTCACAAGTTACAATATTCTCTGTCACTATGAGGCCACTGAACTCGCTGTATCTTTCTGTCTTGGATGCCTCTCCCCAGCACAGCTAAAAGCTGTATGGCACCAAAGTGAAATTCAGTTCCATGGGAGGTCTCCTGACTAACTCAGGGTTCCCTGTTGTCAGTTCCAAAGTATCTTGTACTTGGACACTCTCGCACCGTGAGGACAGGGACCTCTCCTGTCTTGTCACTATTGTGTCTTCAGCAACTAAAACAGTCTTGGGACATGAATATACATTTAATGAATACATGAACATATCTGAATGAACCCATTCATGTATGAGGGTACAATATTAATTCCTTACTTTTATTACAGAAAACTTATTGACCTAAAAATGCACATATATTTAATGACTTAATTTTACTCTAGATAGGATATAATCCTGAATACCCATTTTTACAGTCCCCTCTTTGTCATGCTATCCCCCCCCCAAGATAAATATACTACTACACTTCTATGCATATTTCTGCATCAAATCTTAACAAAGGAGGCAGAGGACCCTCAGATGAACAGAGAGCTCCTGACCCCCATACATGTGAACCGGCTGACCTTCCCACCTGGGTCCTAACTGGAGCACTCCTTTCTAATGTGTGAAGCTGATGAGACTGAAATGATAAACCTGCCTGTCCGCTACTCAGAGGAGGCTGAGGTGCTAGTTCCAAACCCACTGATAAGGAAATCCTCTGATGATAACAGCAGGTTTGACATTGATGAAGCCTCCCCATCTGCTGTGTTTAGGGGAGCAATAATGAATAAGGGGTGGCAAATTGTGTATTCCTGGCTGCCGGCCACCACCATATTGTGTTAAGGTTTCTCTTTTCCACTGTTCCACCATCCCCATTTCTGACTTGAAAGAAGAACTGTTCTAGAAATATTTGGCTGCTTTTGAAAGCTTTCCTTTCCTCTTTTTGACTAAATCAGGCTATTCCATTTGATGGGTAAAAAAATGTCTTTCCTTTGGATGTACTCACAAAGTTCTTTCATAGAGAAGAAAGTCTTACATGCAGCTTGTGTCGCCCCAATGTTCCCTTAGAGGCCAATGTGGTATCTAATGGAGTTGCTAGTTACATTTTAAAAGTCAGCAACATTCCTACATTACTGTTGATGCTCTGTTCAGTGATTGTTAGATGCTTTCCTTTTTCCATTTGGTTACACTGGATGGGCGGTGGCACATATAGGTAACCCAAGTTGATCTAATCTACTCCATGTATTTCCAGGTATCATTTCTCTATTAAAATGATTTGCAGATTCTGTGTTTCATCACTACTAAGGAAAACACAAACACATATTGTTATACATATAATTACTTCTGGATAGCTGTAAAACAGTCATGGACTATTTCAGTGTAGTTAGCTACCTAGCCACAACTAGCATGGACTCACGCTAAACAAGAAATAAAGAAATCTTTTTCACTGATGTTACCATCTGTGTATCTCTTGACAAAAAAAAATAAAAATATCTTTTCACTTATATGCAAGATTTTGTGTGGTATTAACACAGGAGCATATATTTTTCCCTAAATATGGCTAGAAATGTACAGAGCAATTAATTTGCCTTGCACCTTACAGGCACTAAAATATAATCACTAAATTTTAGAATTAAAGGCCTTTAACTGAGGGCTGAGAAATAAATATCCTTGCTGGGGACATAAGCTAGTTAGTGAGAGAATCTGAAATAGAACCCAACTGTCCTAACTCCTGATTATTTTTGGTCTAACACAATAGCCTGAATCATTTGTTTATTGAATGAATTAGTGAATTAACTTTTTTTCTTTAGCATGATCAGTAGCCCTGAAAATAATAGTCAAACCTTGAAAAAACTGCTAAGAACTGTCTATATGTGTACCACTTTTGAGTATAGTGATCCATATTCTGTGATTACTTTTGTTGAAGTTATGATCTAAATCTATAAATGGCATTTTTAGTTTCACTACTATAAAGGATTGGTTTTATTATCTTTCAAAGAAATAGATATAGTAGCATTTATATAGTATAAACTTTCAGTGAACTGCATGATGGTTATTACTTGAGAATTACTCACCCACAGCTAATTTTTAGTTAGATTGATAATGACCTGTCACCACATACTCCTCAGCTGCTACTCTTTAGATGATATATGATGTGTGCAGATACAAGTCTTTTTAACATAGTTGTAAGCAAAATATATTTGTGACTTACATGTGGTATGTCTTTATTAATATTGTAACTCTTCCTATAAAAGAGATAAGATATACTCCAAAAGCATGCTGTAATTAACTTCAACTTTCCCCTGCCTCTGGACTACCTCTCCCACTACTTCTTTCCAATAAGAAAACAAAAAAAAAAAACATGTTACAAATCCTGTTGGAATATGGTACTTCTTACAGAGATTTATATGGGCATGTTACTGACAACACAGATATGATAAAGCGTTCTTCACTCTCTATGTATATTCAAAAACTAATTTTGTGTTTCAAATACTTTTGATAAATCTAAAAATCTTAGCTCTAGTGTGTGTCTTTGAATAAATGTACTATTTATAATGGAATCAGAAGATCTTAGGTTTGGAGTAGCATCACATGCACAGCGGCCAAATGCATCAGTGTTGTGTCAACACCTGGATTGTATTCTCAGCTCTTCAACCTGACAAGTCTGTAACACTAAACTGTATCATTAAGCAATGCTAAGAAACTGCCTAACATTAAGCAATTCTAAAATGTAGGCAATAATATTACCTAAGTCAAAAGATTTTTGATTAAATGAGATTGATGTACTTAGAGTATCTAGAACATGGTACTCAAGAAGTCTCAGCTATTATTTTTGGAATGAAGTTCATCAATCAGTCAACTTCATTTCCTTTCAATGAAGACATTCCATGTGAAAACTCCCCAGGAGGTAGTAATCCAGATTCTGGTAAAATACTTCCAATGTTAGCAGACTTGCTAAAATTTTCCTCCTCTATTACTTGATAACACCAAGTGCAGAAAGTCCACCACTGTACTGAGCTAATAATACCTGCTTCCTCATAACTACTTCGGCTTTATCTTAGGCTTATACTGTTGGAAAATCTACGTAAACCCAATGGCAGCCCTTTAAATATTATGAGCATTTGTCCTATACCTTATATAAATTATCCTTTATGCTACTCTTACATTCTTATTGATATATACAGTTAATTAAATTGTTAGGCTAATTACAACCAACTTTTCAAGTTAAACTGAAAGGCATTTGAAAAAATTTTCTGTTTACCCACAAACTATTCATTTCCATTGAGTAGATGGTATTGGGAAAGTAGCTTAGCAACAATAACATTGTGGCCATAATAGGTATTTTTTAACCTTTTGTTCCCAAAGTTATTGCCTTTTCCAAGCAAAATGATAAATTAATAATAGTTCATTTACATCATCCTATTGTTTCCTCAAACTAGCATTGCATGTACTTGCTGGCAGTCAGACAATTACAAAAATGTGTTGCCTATTTAGTTCTCAAAATCTTAAAACAATTATTGCTTGTATGTTTTCTATTTTTCTTGTTTCTGTAATTCTGATTAACAATATATTCATGCATTTTTTTAAAAATCTGGTAGAAGGTTTTATATAACATTTAACTGTAAGTATATTTTCTTCACAACATATTTTTCCCTCAGTATATTGATGGAAATAACATCCATTTTTGAAGGTATGGGAAAATACTTCCTAAATTATAAATTGAAATTTTATATAAAAGCTTTATATTTACCTTTACATTATTTCAATTTTCACTTTTATTTTTTTGATGTACCTATTCAATAGTTAAATTTTTTCTTTTCCTACTATTTCCACTTTAAATTTTCCTTAAGCTATAAATCTTTTAGAATTCTTAAGGGAAACGTTATTAGATACTCCTCTTTACGGTCTATCTTCTCAAAGACATTCAATTGTCTGAGCTTTTATTCAGCATAACCCTAAAGACAATTTTTTGGATCCATGGAGCTTAACACATTTCTCTCCAACCCACTATAATCTCTAGTTTTCTTTGTTCATACAGATTTGAAATCTACTGTCTTTGTAGTACAGAGAATCACAAGTCCATTTTCTATTGTGCTGATTTAAGTAGCTCATAGTTATTACCAATGCCAATCTTGATTTTTCTTTTCTTGAAGAAAATAATAACCATCTCATAAAAATACCAGAGCTATTTATATTATGCTAAAGTTCTTTTTATTCTATTTGCTAATAACGTATTGCTGCAGTGTTTTGATAGATTGCTGTAACTTGCAATTTACACTAGCCATCATACATGAAATGTTGCACTGTTGCAATTTTGAAAGTATTTTTAATAATGTGTAAAATATTGAGCTTTCATTTTTAAGTGGTATATAATAAGTTCCTAATTATTTTCACTAATGAAAAGGAACAAAGCTGAGGATAATACTAAATACCAGATCAATCCTAGCACCTAAATGATGCTTGAGAATATCTGGAATTCTGAAAACTGCATAATAAGATATAATCAAATCAGGCATTGATAATATATTACTGGGATCAGAATTTGAAAATGCACATTTTCCTTATCTTGCTCACCTAGATTTCTCTATCTCTCTATGTGGAAATATATCATCTATCTCTCAGACTGATAAAAAGAAATCACCTCGAAAGAGATAACTTCTTTCAAAATTTTCTACAGAACAAGAAAGATATAGGTAATCTGGGAATGAAGGAGATAAATATCTCCGCAAAAGAAATAGAAAGTCAAGTATTAGATAATTGTCCCAATGTGTAGCAAAAGAGACTTTTTACAACCTGCTGGTTTGATTATATGCAAATAATCTTGTAATCTTCATTATCATGCATTGAACATCCATTCTGTACTAGACATCTTGCCTGTGTTACATCACTTAATACTCATGGTAACTCTCTAAGTGTACATTATAATCCTAAATTTACACTGATAAAGATTTACTTACCCAGAGAGGGCAAGTAAATTGCCAAGTATGCATAGATATTATCTATGTAAGTTGCTGAATGAAGGATTTAAAATAAATTAAATTTAGTCCAAGTTCATGGATTACTGCTATGGATTTCCACAGTAAGCTATCCTATCCCTCCACTGTTAGAAATTTAGTCTTATCACATCTATAAGCAGGGTTCATCTCTTTTCTCTGATGGGGCAGTTTCTCCTCTTTTCTCTGATACTGGTAAAAACAATGTCTACTGCTCTGTGCCATCCTGTGAAACACCTTTGAGAGATCCTCAGAGTTTTCATTTGAATGCAAATGATGTTTAAAGATTTACTCTCTTTAGCCGAAGAATGAGAGCAGGCATTTTATGTTCTCTGAAGAAGTCAGATTTATCACATATGCCACTGTCCTGGGACCTGCTGTCTTGCCTGTCGGGGCCGGGCGGGGGCACCAATCGGCACCTGTAATCAGTCATGCATTGTGTATGCTCAGCACCCTTCTTACTGTTAGGTCTGGCCATATTTCCCACAGTCTGAAATTTATTCCCATCAGCCTGTACCCTAGCAGCAGAGAGTTTGTCTCTTTGATATGTTATTGGCTTCTAGAAGCCTGACAGTTTTCCCTGTGTAGTTTTAACACATACTGATGAGTTTCCTGAACTATTATGTACTCTCAAAAATCCTTACAGTACCTCAAAGGCATTTCACTTTACCTACTAGTTCCCAATATGGGGGGTCTCTGAACCACTACCGATTCTTCAAGGTACCAAAAGGGTTTGGGGGGGGCTTACTTTCAAAATTAAAAAAACTTAGGGGAAATAGTACTTTTAGAAAAGGTGAAGTTGTAGAGGTTCCACACAGCACTGAATTCTTTTATGGTACTAAGATCATGTTAACTCACTCTGATTACCTAGTTAATCAATGCTCATTAGAATCTTTGTTTAACAGCTGTGAATAGTATTGACTTTTAAATATTAAAAACTAATCAGTTAGTACTTCATAAAAGTAGTTTTTATTGACAAAATCCCAAACCACAGAGTCCAAGAGAAGGTAATTCAATGGCTCCTTGGAGAAGACAAGTTTGAGAACTGTTTTAATAGTAATGATAATTATTATGATTAGCACATTAAATAATGTAATCAGTTACCCTAGAGTGCCTACTATAAACCATACAATGTGTTAAGTGTCCCTTCCTGCACTAATTTTTTAAAACTTGGAGCATGTGAAAAATAGATAACATTGCCTCCTTTTTATACATTGTCCAAGTGTAAAAGCTGATTTATCCACATTTTCAATGCTAGAAAATCCTTGTTCTTTGTACCGCCTTACAGAGATCTCTACTCTAAGAGAAGTAATAATCTATTTAAGTGTAGACAGTCAGGCTGAATAAATTCATTTTAAGAAATTATCCCCTTTAAGAACTTACCTAATTAATTCAATATGAGGTTTTCTGATTATATGATAAAGTGAACCATGCAATTGTTATTCACCACTCTGCTGTATAGACACAGAACACACTTAGTATAAGTAAATCAGTATTTTCTGTCCATATACAGAGCGAGTTTCTCTATTTTTTTATTACATTGAAGAGACAGGCAAACGAAGAGGCTACTTCTTCCTGAGTAGCAACATGGAATTAGAGTCACGGCTCAAGTGATTTGGAAAGTCATCTGAGTATAAGGAAAATTGCTCTAAGGCGAGGATTCTTGAAAGATTAGCAGAATCTTACATTTTCCAAACAACAGAGTTATATAACCAAAACCCTAATCTTATGCACTTACTTATTAGTGCAGTACTCAACAAATGAAGCATACTGTTTCTAAGTTTTCTTCTTTTTAATCTATATTTATCTGATTCCCTGGGGTGTTTGCTGGTCTTTTTCCCCATATAACTCATTCTCCAGTAGTTTCCAAAGGGTTATGGATTTTTAGGGATACTATTTTTTAATCTTACTCATCAGCATATTATGTTCTGTTAAATAATCACAAAAATCATAATAAAAAATAAAAAAAGAGAATCTTTTTTTCTAATTATTCTTTAATCAGTTTACTATTATATTAAAGTCTTACATTGAGTTTTTCCCAATTTTGTGATCATCTCCCAAATAATCAAATACTCAGCCTGTCAAAAAATTCATAATCTGTATCTAAGTTCATAAATGCTAACATTTACATGAAATGTTATGACAGAGAAAGAGCTCCCTGTCACAGATGGACTTCACACTGAGAGGCTAAGAATAAGTCTGTCATGCAAATAATTACCCCCTAATTTATGTGTTTCATAATTAGATTTGCTTTTCTATATTGGATTTTGTGAAATCTGGATCCAGTTTGAAGAAAATGGGCAAAAAATAACACCAAGGTGATAGCAGAATATTTTACAAACTTCACTGTGAAATACAGGAGCCTGGCTAACCTTGCTGAATTTTAAAGTCCTCCCCCAAGTCAAAGATATCTCACTAAAAGTCTGGAACCAAATGCTGGGTTGGTGTTGGCTCTGTCTCAACCTTCCACATCCAAATTTTCAGCAATTTCATCAGCATAATTTATAATCATATAGCATAAACGATGAGGCAGGATTTCTAAAAATGTAGTAATGAACATCAGTTATTCTGTACACCCCAAATAATGCTTTTTGAATAAAACAATTTCATCAAAACTAGACAAGTATAGGGAATAAATAAGAGCTTTATACTTAAGCAATACCTATTCCAAAAAAAGGCTGACATGGGGAAGTAACATGAGGAGAACTGAATCATGCATTCTGTTGGTCTAATGGAAAAACTTCAAGCAATATGGCATCGTTCTGAAGCTTTGGTATAACCAAAGCACCAATTCATTGAGTAGTTACCAGAAAAGGGGTTTTACCACTTGAAGAAATGATTCTCACAGTCTATAAAGCAATGAATGGCACACTGAGAACATCTACAACAACAAAGAATATGTCTATTCTATACTACAGTATCAAGAAATCGATCATGCATCAGTAAATTTAGACATATATTAGCAATTGAATAATAATATCAACACTATGTGCAATCAGAATCCTCGATCTTTTAGGTTATTAGAAATATATCCTGGCATCAGAGTGTACTGGAAGTAACTGTGTTGAATTGGGACTAGGCTTGATCCTGCCCCATACTAGTTATGTAACTGTTGCCAAAGGAGCTCTGCTTTCTTATTTTTTAGTTTGTTAAATTATGGAATACAATTTAGATGATCTCTAGGTCCTTTCACCCTATAATTCTATCACCTCTATAACAAATATGTATGTGTGAATATGGGGGAAACAAAACTAAGCCTCAGCTATTAGAGAAGTAATCCTTCAAAGTACCATTCCTAAATTAGAGATATTTCATGAGCTAGTTAACAAAGTTATAATAAATGTAAATTTTTATAGTGACCATCTACATCTATAAATGAGTCGATAAAATCATCTAATGATCTTAATACAATCACTGGCTCGAGCAAAAGTTTAAAAAGATTTTCTACTAATAGAGCATAAGCAGATGGATTTGGAAGTTTGGAGGGTCTGTAGGATAGTTATCGTGTTCCATAAATGAAAGGAATTTGGGGTATCTCTCTGTTCATGCACAAGGTATCACATCACATCCCTCCTAGTAATTAGTGATCCTTAACTATGCCATTCAATACTTAAAGGTCTCACCAGCATATCAGTAGAGATAGGGACTCATTAGGTAATAATACACATTTGTTTGGTCTTTGCTCTACCAGTCCATATAGAGCAAAGACTTGCAAATCTTCAACTCAAAACGTTTCTCTCTGGCCCCTAGGATTTTCTATCCAATTCACATCATTCTTAGTTTCAACCTGATATTTTTTGTTTTATTTCCTTTCACAGTTCTACATAACTCCTTAAATTCCTAGATTTTTAAACATTTTAGCATGCTCTATCTTATCTCCTGCTCCTAATCTCTACCAATTTAGGAATGGAACTATATATTTAGTTTGACAGCCATTCCAATAAGTCAATCTCTTAATCACTCTTCATGCTCCTTGTCAGGTTGCTTCCATTTATCAACTTTTGAAGACTTGAATGCCAGACCTCAAATACAGCTGCAGAAGTTGAGCTGCATTCTCATGATATTAAATAGAGAAAAATTGATAACTCCAGGAAATGAAACTTGGATCAAACCATCACTGCTTGACACTAATTCCCTAGGATTGAGGAAGACCAATAATTTAGTTTTATCACTTGAACATGAAACTAAAAGAAAAATCAACTAAAAAAATTAAGATCCATGATGGATCTTTGAACTGATAATTTAACACCTGAAGGACTACTGAAAAACAGAGATTCATAGGTAAATATGAAAATACTCACAAGCACATTTAGAGGATCACTGATCCCTTCCTTTCAGTCTAAGCAAACATGCAACTAAGTCGATCCTAAAAGGGAGTCGGCACAGAGTTCATTTGTCATATTTATGGCTGCGAATCATTTTTTGATATAGCCTTTCTATATTAGTAACGCCCTACATTATGAGTTCTCCTTCCTCAAATTAGAATTAAGAATTCAAATGTTCTGCCTTTCTTTGTTTCTTGGGGAGAGGGGTGAGTGGAGGGAGTGTGACTTGACCAATCAAAATCCTCCAGAAGAGATTTTGACTCAGGAGTGAATAATGTGTACAAATAGGCTAGATGTAGACTTCTAATTTTGCTTACATAGATGGCAAAGATGACAAAGAGATATCTACATTTTGAGAACAACTATAGCTGCAAGGTTGAAACCCTGATGCTTCGCAGAAATAGTTTCAATAAGGGTGAATTCCTGGCATTATTTGAAATGGTAGCAGCAGTAATGGTGCTTTTCTTCAGATTTGGGGTATTTTTTTCTGGACCCTTAATCATAAATCAACTTATTTAGCCCCCACCCCTCACCAGCAATGATTTTAGGAACTATTGAATATATTCCAATAAGAAACAGCTCTACTTATATTAGCCTGAGCAAATCTTTTTTCAACTAAGAACACTGACTTAAAAGCTAATCAGAAAACTCTGGTCTGAAGTACAGGGGGCGAGGCATCTGAACACGGCCCCCTGTGAGCAAGTGGAAATAGACTGAGCACAGAGGAAAAGAAGAAAAGGGTCTTGGTGCTCAGGCCGGAGCCTATGAGGTGGGACAGCCGAGTTCAGGACACTGGCCTACCAGAGGCCTCCTGGCCCCACGTATATCAATCGGCAAGAGCTCTCCCAGAGATCTCCGAATCAACACTAAGACCCAGCTCCACGGACAGCCAGCAAGCTCCAGTGCTGGAGACCCCATGACAAACAACTAGCAAGACAGGAACACAACCCCACCCATTAGCAGAGAGGCTGCCGAAAATCACACTAAGTACACAGACACACCAAAACACCACTGCATATGGCCCTGCCCACAAGAAAGACAAGATCCAGCCTCATTCACTAGAACCAAGGCACCAGTCACCTCCAGCAGGAAGCCTACACAAGCCAATAAACCAACCTCACCCACTGCAGACATCAAAAACAACGGGAGTTACAAACATGCAGACTGCAAAACAGGAGACCCCAAATACAGTAAGTTAAACAAAATGAGAAGACAGAGAAATATGAAGCAGATGAGGGAGCAAGGTAAAAACCCACGAGACCAGACAAATGAAGAGGAAATAGGCAGTATACCTGAAAAAGAATTCAGAGAAATGATAGTAAAGATGATCCAAAATCTTGGAAATAGAATGGAGAAAATACAAGAAACGTTTAACAAGCAGCTAGAAGAACTAAAGAGCAAACAAACAGGGATGAACAACACAATAAATGAAATTAAAAATTCTTTAGAGGGGATCAGTAGCAGAATAACTGAGGCAGAGGAACAGATAAGTGACCTGGAAGACAAAGTAGTGGAAATAACTACTGCAGAGCAGAATAAAGAAAAAAGAATGAAAAGAATTGAACAGTCTCAGAGACCTCTGGGAAAACATTAAACACAACAACATTCAAATGACAGGGGTCCCAGAAGAAGAAGAGAAAAAGAAAGGGACTGAGAAAATATTTGAAGAGATTACAGTTGAAAACTTCCCTAAAATGGAAAAGGAAATGGTCAAGTCCAGGAAGTGCAGAGAGTCCCATACAGGATAAATCCAAGGAGAAACACACCAAGAAAATATTAATCAAACCATCAAAAAATTAAATATAAAGAAAATATGTTGAAAGCAGCAAGGGAAAAGCAACAAATAACACACAAGGGAATCCCCATAAGGTTAACAGCTGAACTTTCAGCAGAAACGCTGCAAGCCAGAAGGGTGAGGAAGGACATATTTAAAGTGACGAAAGGGAAAACCCTACAACCAAGATTACTCTACCCACCAAGGATCTCATTCAGATTCAACAGAGAAATTAAAACCTTTACAGACAAGCAAAAGCTAAGAGAATTCAGCACCACCAGACCAGCTTTTCAACAAATGCTAAAGGAACTTCTCTAGGGAGGAAACACAAGAGAAGAAAAGACATACAATAACAAACCCAAAACAATTAAGAAAATGGTAATAGGAAAATACATATCAATAATTACCTTAAAGATAAATGGAGTAAATGCTCCAACCAAAAGACATAGACTGGCTGAATGGATATAAAAGCAAGACCTGCATATATGCTGTCTACAAGAGACCCACTTCAGACCTAGGGACACATACAGACTGAAAGTGAGGGGATGGAAAAAGATATTCCATGCAAATGGAAATCAAAAGAAAGCTGGAGTAGCAATTCTCATATCAGACAAAGAGACTTAAAAATAAAGACCATTACAAGAGACAAAGAAGGACACTACATAATGATCAAGGGGGTCAATCCAAAAAGAAGATAAAACAATTGTAAATATTTATGCACCCAACATAGGAGCACCTCAATATATAAGGCAAATGCTAACAGCGATAAAAGGGGAAATTGACAGCAACACAATAATAGTTGGGGACTTTAACACCCCACTTTCACCAATGGACAGATCATCCAAAATGAAAATAAATCATGAAACACAAGCTTTAAAAGACACATTAAACAAGATGGACTTAATGGATATTTATAGGACATTCCATCCAAAAACAACAGAATACACTCTCTTCTCAAGTGCTCATGAAACATTCTCCAAGATAGATCATATCTTGGGTCACAAATCAAGCCTTGGTAAACTTAAGAAAACTGAAATTGTATCAAGTATCGTTTCCAACCACAACACTATGAGACTACATATCAAGTACAGGAAAAAAAAACTGTAAAAAATACAAACACATGGAAGCTAAACAATACATTACTAAATAACCAAGATATAACAGAAGAAATCAAAGAGGAAATCAAAAAAAACCTAGAAATAAATGAAAATGAAAACACGATGACCCAAAACCTATGGGATGCAGCAAAAGCAGTTCAAAGAGGCAAGTTTATAGCAATACAATACTTCGTCAAGAAACAAGAAAAATCTAAAATACACAACGTAACTTTACACCTAAAACAATTAGAGGAAGAACAAAAAAACCCCAAAGTTAGCAGAAGGAAAGAAATCATAAAGATCAGAACAGAAATAAATGAAAAAGAAATGAAGAAAACAAGAGCAAAGATTAATAAAACCAAAAGCTGGTTCTTTGAGAAGATAAACAAAATTGATAAACCATTAGCCAGACTCATTGAGAAAAGAAGGGAGAAGACTCAAATCAATAGAATTAGAAATGAAAAAGGAGAAGTAACAACTGACACAGCGGAAAAATGAACGATCATGAGAGATTACTACAAGCAACTATATGCCAATGAAATGGACAACCTGGAATAAATGGAAAAATCCTTAGAAAAGCACAACCTTCCGAGACTGAACCAGGAAGAAATAGAAAATATAAACAGACCAATCACAAGCACTGAAGTTGAAACCGTGCTTAAAAATCTTCCAACAAACAAAATCCCAGGACCAGATGGCCTCACAAGCAAATTCTATCAAACATTTAGAGAAGAGCGAACACCTACCCTTCTCAAACTCTTCCAACCTATAGCAGAGGAAGGAACACTCCCAAACTCATTCTACAAGTCCACCATCACCCTGATACCAAAACCAAACAAAGATGTCACAAAAAAAGGATAACTACAGGCCAATACCACTGATGAACACAGATGCAAAAATCCCCAACAAAATACAAGCAAACATAATCCAATAGCACATTAAAGGATCATACACCATAATTAAATGGGGTTTATCCCAGGAATGCAAGGATTCTTCAATATACAAATATCAATGAATGTGATACACCATATTAACAAGCTGAAAGATAAAAACTATATAATCATCTCAGTAGATAAACAAAAAGCTTTTGACAAAATTCAACATCCATTTAGGAAAAAACCCTCCAGAAAGTAGGCATAGAAGGAACTTACCTCAACATAATAAAGGCCATATATGACAAATCCAGAGCCAACATCATCCTCAATGGTGAAAAACTGAAACCATTTCCACTAAGATCAGGAACAAGTCAAGGTTGCCCACTCTCACCATTATTATTCAACATAGTTTTGGAAGTTTTAGCCACAGCAATCAGAGAAGAAAAAGAAATAAAAGGAATCCAAATCGGAAAAGAAGAAGTAAAGCTGTCACTGTTTGCAGATGACATGATATTATACATAGAGAATCCTAAACAAGCTACCAGAAAACTACTAGAGCTAATCAATGAATTTGGTAATGTAGCCAGATACAAAATTAATGCACAGAAATCTTTTGCATTCCTATACACTAATGATGAAAAATCTGAAAGAGAAATTAAGGAAACAGGGACTTCCTTTGTGGCAGAGTTGTTAAGAATCTGCCTGCCAATGCAGGGGACACGGGTTTGAGCCCTGGTCTGGGAAGACCCCACATGCCACAGAGCAACTAAGCCTGTGCACCACAACTACTGAGCCTGCGCTCTAGACTCCACGAGCCACAGCTACTGATGCCCGTGCCTAGAGCCTGTGCTCTGCAACAAGAGAAGCTACTGCAATGAGAAGCCTGCAAACCACAACGAAGAGTACCTCCCGCTCACCATAACTAGACAAAGCCTGCGTGCAGCAACAAACACCAAAGGCAGCCAAAAATAAATAAATAAATTTAGTTAATTAAAAAAAAATAAAGAAAAAAATTAAGGAAACACTCCCATTTACCACTGCAACAAAAGGAATAAAATACCTAGGAATAAACTAGGTATTTTTTTCTTCTAAGGAGAAAAAAGACCTGTATGGAGAAAATTATAAGACATTGCTGAAAGAAATTAAAGATGATACAAATAGATGGAGAGATATACCATGTTCTTGGATTGGAAGAATCAACATTGTGAAAATGAGTCTACTGCCCGAAGCAATCTACAAATTCAATGCAATCCCTATCAAACTACCAATGGCATTTTTCACAGAACTAGAACAAATAATTTCACAATTTGTATGGAAACACAAAAGGCCCCGAATAGCCAAAGCGATCTTGAGAAAGAAAAACGGAGCTGGAGGAATCAGGCTCCCTGACTTCAGACTATACTACAAAGCTACAGTAATCAAGACAGTATGGTACTGGCACAAAAACAGAAAGATAGATCAATGGAACAGCATAGAAAGCCCAGAGATAAAGCCATGCACATATGGTCACCTTACCTTTGATAAAGGAGACAAGAATATACAGTGGAGAAAAGACAGCCTCTTCAATAGTGGTGCTGGGAAAACTGGACAGTTACATGTTAAAGAATGAAATTAGAACATTCCCTAACACCATACGCAAAAATAAACTCAAAATGAATTAAAGACCTAAATGTAAGCTCAGAGAAATGGAAATAAAAACAAAAATAAACAAATGGGACCTAATGAAACTTAAAATCTTTTGCACAGCAAAGGAAACCATAAACAAGATGAAAAGACAACCCTCAGGATGGGAGAAAATATTTGCAAATGAAGCAACTGACAAAGGACCAACCTACAAAATTTACAAGCAGCTCATGCAGCTCAATATCAAAAACACAAACAACTCAATCGAAAAATGGGCAGAAGACCTAAATAGACATTTCTCCAAAGAAGATATACAGATTGCCAACAAACACATAAAAGGATGCTCATCACTCATCATCAGAGAATTTCAAACCAAAACTACAATGAGGTATCACCTCACACCAGTCAGAATGGCCATCATCAAAAAATCTAGACAATAATTGCTGAATAGGGTGTGGAGAAAAGGGAACCCTCTTGCACTGTTGGTGAGAATGTAAACTGATACAGCCGCTATGGAGAACAGTATGGAGTTTCCTTAAAAAAACTAAAAATAGGGCTTCCCTGGTGGTGCAGTGGTTGAGAGTCTGCCTGCTGATGCAGGTGACACGGGTTCGTGCCCCGGTCCGGGAGGATCCCAGGTTCCACGGAGCAGCTGGGCCTGTGAGCCATAGCTGCTGAGCCTGCACATCTGGAGCCTGTGGTCCCCAACGGGAGAGGTCACAACAATGAGAGGCCCGTGTACCGCAAAAAAACCCCCAAAAAACTAAAAATATAACTACCATACGACCCAGCAATCCCACTACTAGGCATATATCCCAAGAAAACCATAATTCAAAGAGTCATGTACCACAATGTTCATTGCACCTCTATTTACAATAGCCAGGACATGGAAGCAACCTAAGTGTCCATCAACAGATGAATGGATAAAGAATTGTGGCACATATATACAATGGAATATTACTCAGCCATAAAAAGAAAAGAAATTGAGTTATTTGGAGTAAGGTGTATGGACCTAGAGTCTGTCATACAGAGTGAAGTAAGTCAGAAAGAGAAAAACAAATACTGTATGCTAACACATATATATATGGAATCTAAAAAAAAAACGGTCATGAAGAACCTAGGTGCAAGACGGGAATACAGACACAGACCTACTAGAGAATGGACTTGAGGATACGGGGAGGGGGAAGGGTAAGCTGTGACAAAGTGAGAGAGTGGCATGGACATATATACACTACCAAATGTAAAATAGATAGCTAGTGGGAAGCAGCCGCATAGCACAGGGAGATCAGCTCGGTGCTTTGTGACCACCTAGAGGGATGGGATAGGGAGGGTGGGAGGGAGGGAGACACAAGAGGGAAGAGATATGGGGATATATGTATATGTATAACTGATTCACTTTGTTATAAAGCCGAAACTAACACACCATTGTAAAGCAGTTATACTCCAATAAAGATGTTTAAAAAAATAATAAATAAATAAATTAAGAGAAGGGACTTCCCTAACTGTCCAGTGGTGAAGACTTCACCTTTCAATGCAGGGAGTGTGGGTTCAATCCCTGGTTGGGGAGCTAAGACCCTGCATGCCTCATGGCCAAAAAACCAAAACATGAAACAGAAGCAATATTGTAACAAATTCAATAAAGATTTAAAAAATGGTCCATATCAAAAAAAATCTAATAAAATAAAATAAAGGGAAAATAGTGATTTTTCAGAACAACAGAAGTTTAAGAGCTGAGAGAATTTACTATCAGAATACTTGAATGACAAGTGTTAAAGTTCTTGAAGCAAAAGAAGTAAAATATCAGACAGTAGCTTGTATCTACATAAAGAAATGAAGAGTTTCAGAAATGGTAAAAGTAAAGATAAATAGAAAACACTTTTTTTTCCTAAATTTAATTTCTCTAGAATAAAACTGAGTGTTTAAAACAAAAATTGTAACAAGTACTAAGGGGATTATATACATATGTAAAAGTAAAATGTATGACAAAAGACAATTGATGAGGGGAAATGGAACCATAATATTGTAAGCTTCATATATTATATGAGAAATGGATATTATATTATTTTTAGGTAGACTGTGAGAAGTTATATATATATATTTTAAAAGCTAGAGCTACTATTAAAAACGGTAGCCTAAAAATAATAAAAATACTAGCGTAAAAGTAAGATAATAGTGGTAATAATATGGAATACTGAAAAACAGTTAAAATAAGAGAAAGCCGGAAAAGACTGAAAACAAGTAAAAAGAACAGATGGTACAATGAGAAGACAAAGAGCAAAGAGGCAGATAAAATAGCAACCATATTGATAGTAAAATTAAATATAAATATTTGAACACACCAATACAAAGGCAGAGTATGTTGGACTGATTGTTTGAAAAAGCCTGTCTACAATAAAATATTTTAAATATAAAGACAGATATAGATTAAAAGTAAAATTATGAGAAAAGTTCTACTCTGCAAACACTAATCATAACAAAGCTGAAATGATAATACTGACATCAGGCAAAGAATACTTCAGAACTAAAACTATTACCAGGAATAAAGAGAGACATTTTATAATGATTATGGGGTCAATTCATTAAGAAGACATAACAATCTCCACAGCACATGTGTTTAACAATAGCGCTGCAAGGTATTGAAACAAAAACTGGTAGAATTAACTGAAGAAATAAACTAACCCACAATTATGATAGGAGACTTCAACAACTCCTCCCTGAGTAATTGATAGAAAAAATAGGCAGAAAATCAGTAAGAAGATAGAGATGCAAACAATACCATCAACCAAATTTACCTAATAGACATTTATAGAACTACATGCACAATAACAACAATTCCATATTATTTTCAAGTGCATATGTATGTTTACTAGAAATTTCTAAAATTAAAAAAAAAGAATTATACATTGAACTCAAGAAATCAGGATAACAACAGTAATGTGGAGTAGAAAAAATATATTTTTATAATATAATGTTCAGAAAATAATTGTTTTAATAATTAAACTAAAAACCAAGTCTTTGAAATGCCCTCAGTTTAAAGGGGTTAGCAAAATCAAGAAAGAGAGAGAATAAATAAAAAATGAGTTAATAAACTAAACAAATAACATGAAAAATTATGAGGGTATTTTCCTCACCTCTCTGTACTTCTCTTTGGAAATCTGTATGAATAAGATATATTTAAGAAAGTTATAAATTATCAAATTTGCTTTAAAACAAACACACAAACAAATATTCTAAAGAGCTTTATCAAAGAATACCACCAGGTCTAGATGACTGCAAAGCTGATAATTTTAAACTTTCAAAGAATATATATTTCCAGTGTTGTTTAAACTACTCAGTATCAGAGGGGAAAAAAGATATTTTCATAGAAAAATAAGCTTGGAAGTATAGACAGGAAAATCCTGGAAATGAAGAATAACAAGGAAGGACAAGCCTTGAAAAACATTAAAATACTTTTACAAAGTTACATTACTTCAAACAATCTAAAACTGAGAAGGAAATAGGTAAAGAGATGAAAAAAACAAAGAGAGAATCCAGACCCAAAGATATAGGGAATCTAGTTGTACATAATAAAGATGGATCTCAAATCAGTGGGAAAAATTATATAAATGCATACTTTGGGAATGACCATCTAGTCATTTAGAAGAAAAATTAAGCGGGATTTCTATGTTAATGTTTTATAAAAAATCAATTCCAAACGGATCAAACTCTACTTGTTAAAATAGAAACCATTCAAATTCCAGAAGGAATCTTGGGATATATTTTAAAATAAAAAATTTTGATTCAAAATAATTAAAATGGTGTCCTAAAGCATGACTTTAAATCATAAAATACTTAATAAAATGGAACATTTATGGTGAAAAACATCATTAACAAAGTTAAAAGATGAATGACTTTCTTGGGAAAAGTTTTCAAATTCCAATGCTTTGTACATGAAAAACATCCAGTAAGTTGATGAACTGACACAGAGTACGCATCAATAAGAACAGGAGTATATAATATTATGGAATGCTGTGGTAATCCATCATAATTTAAAATTATGACCTAGTCATTCCAATTCTGAGATTTATCTTCAGAGATAATCATACAAGTGGCAAAAATGTTTAAATATAACATTTTAATAGGGAAAAGACTAAAAAATAAAATTTCATAAAGAGAGATTAAATGAATTATGCTATATTGATACAATGGAATGTTAGGCAAATAAATTTCCTTGTAGAAAACTTGTATATATACATACAAATATATATGTACTACATACACACACAAATACATATATATATACACATACACACACCATATATATATACACACAAACACATGCATACCACATTATACCATAATTTTTTACTACTCTTATAATACAAACAAGTATAAAGTTAAATAACTCAATTTTTTCCTATTCTGGGAATATAGATTACTAGTTAAACAAAGGAGGAAACTTTATGCAAATTCTGTTTAATTACTGCACAGTAATTTTTTAAAAATAAATTTATTTATTTATTTTTGGCAGCGCGGGTCTTTACTGCGGTGCGCGGGCTTTGTCTAGTTGCAGTGAGCGGGGGCTACTCTTCGTGGTAGTGTGCAGGCTTCTCATTGCGGTGGCTTCTCTTGTTGCTCTGCGCACCTAGAGCCCGGGCTTCAGTAGTTGTGGCTCACGGGCTCTAGAGCACAGGCTCAGTAGTTATAGTGTACGGGCTTAGTTGCTCCGTGGCATGTGGGATCATCCCAGCCCAGGGCTCGAACCCGTGTCCCCTGCATTGGCAGGCAGATTCTTAACCACTGCGCCACCCGGGAAGCCCTGCACAGTAATTTAAAATATTCATTTTATATTTTTATAGTTATGGGTCTATCTTGAAGGATACATTCGTTTAAAGGTCAAATTCCTTCTGCTTCTATAAGCACAATATATTCTGTAAGCATGTATTTTAACTTTATGACTATTTTACCTATTTAAGATAATCATAAGTGAAATTAAATCCCATGTATTTTCTGTAAGTTAAGTATGTAGAAAGGCTTTTGTATTTCTTATATTTCATAAGTGATTCAACTCCAACAGGTAGCATTTCCTGTTCAGGAAAAAAAGAGAGCACATAGTGAGCCTATTACTATATTTAAAACCCCAAAGATGTTTATCATGTTGCTGGCAAGCCACTAAGTGGAATTCTTCAGTATCTTCTCAATAACGGAAACTGGGAAGATGTAGAAGAAGACTTACCACAGAAATCTATGCTGGTCCCACTCCCAGAGAATTCTGTAGCCCTATGCAGCAAGTTCCATTTCCCCAAAATCTATGTTTGTGACACTTGGGCTATATATATTAAATTAGATTAAAACTGTCCCACTTTGCTGTGAATCAACTGAAAATGAATGAGAGCCTGAATCACAACTACTCTTTCTTCTGAAAATGTCTGGGATTTGTGCTATACAATTCTTGTCAATGGTAAAATGTTTAGGGAATTTTCCACCTATCATATATATCACTACAAAGGTGAAATTTTGAGGATCTTAAATGCTAATCCTCAAACTTTGACCAAATTCTTATAAGTGGAACATAAATTTCCTCAAAAGACACATGTAACTATCTCAAATCCATTCTGCTCAACTATTTCTTATCTTGAAATTGATAGTACAAGACAACAGTTTATAGAAGAAGGAAACCGGAGCCCATATGATGCAAAAATGTTCTTTTCACAGTTACATGTGCCCCCATTTTATTTTGATATTATCAAAAGAATATTTCAAGAATCTTACTTTTTAAAATGTAAATACTAAATATTTTTCTGAGGTCTTTAAAAGCCTATGATTGCCTTCATAAGCACTCAAAACAAGAAGAAATAATTTTTCTTAACCACGAAAGCAACTACTATAATAGCTATTTAGTCCAAAAGCAAACCACGGGAATGAGCATTGCTTTCAGTAGAAGTGGTTTCAGGAACTTATTATAACTCTCTCTCATCTACTATAATCAGGGAAAGGGCATTTGGTTAATCAAATTTATTTTGATGTTGAGGAATTATCTAAGTACATAAGACGTGGCACATGAGCTCTGACTTTTACAATAGGAGACAATGACATGATTAAATGAGACGCCTCTCTAGGGAAAGTGATTGGAGAAACTGTGATTATAGGCTTTGGAATGATTTGCATGTAAAATCTAAGAAACTAGGAGAGTTGGTTACTTGATACACACTTAGGAAGCTGGCTTCTTATATTTAGGGGATTAAGTATCTGGAAGAGCAAGGATGGATTTCTGTAACAGTCAAGCCTGGAGAAAGAAGCCTGTGCAATTATTTTAATAAAGAAAATTTAATATTAACAATTCTCAAGCAGGCATCAGGGAACAGAAAACGTACTACTACTGCTACTACTATTACTACTGATACTAACAATTAAAGATACTGAGGAATCACAGAGGCAGTTGCTATAGGTTGAAGCTGAGGCAATGGAGGGGCCTGAGCAACTAGGACTTGCACCCCTGAGGCAGAGATGTTGTCTGGTAACTAACTGGTAGCTCAGGAGATGGTCCCTTGGAGCTGAGACACAGACTTCTAAGAAAGGAGCTTCAGCCAACTGGTACTGGTTTTTTTCAGGAGACTGGTTCTAGCAAGTGGAAAAACTGCAACCTGAAATCAACTGTTACTATTTGAATGAACTGCCATTGCCAAGGTGAAGAGCCATTAATGTGATGACACTGACAGGCACAGGCAGAAAACAGGAAGTATCAACTCTCCTCCCTCCTCAAATCACATGGTTTCACCTTAGCAGCCCTTATTGGCAGAGCCTAAGGGAAAACCAACTGGCAAAGGAGAAATGTGGTTTGGGAAGAGTACCACCCCCAGAAACTGAGAGACAAAGCTCAATAACCAGCACAACTCACCTATTTGAATACTAAAGATTAATACTTGCCCTTCTACACATTGTTGAATGTCCAACAGTAACAAAAAATTATACTGATGCTTAAACATTCTCACTTTCTTCCTAAAACAAGGAGGTGCAAAATCCCAATCGTTTTTTGGCATAGAATTAGTCCTCCTCAAATTTAATTACAGTCTAATCCTTGTGGAAAATAATAAAGGGGAGGAGAAAAAAATTAATTAAGTCAATTTCCCAGTGGTTTTTGGTTTCCAGTTTCTATATTTTTTATCAACTTGTTTTTTAATAGTTAAATAATGGGGTCTTTTTTTAATTCTTGAAATTTTTTTAGGTAGTTTTGTGGGTGTGCCTTACTATATAGTCATTGTGAAGTGTTCTTGAGTGCTTGAAAAAGGTATACTCTCTATAAGATTCAGTACTGTGTGCATATATGTATGTATGTTGACACATGTACACACATATACAGATGTATAAACATAATACATTATACATGTGAGTGTATATCTGGGCTTTCTTGTATATGTATGTACATGCTTATATCTATTTATGGCCAAATCCATGAAAAATAAATTATAATCAAATAGATGTGTATGTACTTAATTCAGATACATCTATTTATACTACTTAGCTCCTCTGTATACTCATTTCTTGCCTGGACTGAGAGATACAAGATAAAATCTCCTAATACATTTGTCTATTTCTGTTGTGATCATCCTGTAGAAACTAGATGAACACACACACACACACACACACACACACCCAAAACTTTTGTTCAGATATTGATACTAGTGAATACCACACATGCACCAAGTGGGTATGAAAAGGTTTATTCCTCACATGATGAGGCTTTCTTGAGAGAGCAGGGCAGGATCCCAAGCAGGTCCAAATGTGTCTTGGGAGAAAGGAAGAAGAGACTGGCTTGGCTTTTAATGTGGTTAGGGAATGAGATTGGGAAGAGCTGAGGCTTACATAGTTCGAGCGTTCCATCAGTACCAAAGGAGAGAGTACCAGGCTTTCTTACTGGCTTGGGACAGAAGTGGAAAGGAGAATGGGAGACCTGAAAGTTGTCAGGAATCAAATATCAAAAATGGAGTCAGACATTTTATTACAATTTCTTATTGAATGTCTTGTTTTTTGGCAGCAAATGTTTTGATGCTGTGTTATTTGGTGTATGAAGATTCAGGATGATTAGATTTTCAGTTTGGGTTGTAGCCTTTGCCATTTAAAAGTGCCCCCTCTCTTTCGCGATTAATGATTTTGCCCCCAATTCAACCTTCTCTTCCATGGTTTGCTTTGTTTCCTCCCATGATTTTATTTTGGCATTTCTGAAGAACAATGATTTAAAGTTTAGAAAGCTGTTTAAGTCAGTGTGAAATTCAATATTGTTTTTTGATGCAATCTAATTTTTCTAGTTAAATATACTTATGTACATATTATCAAAGCATTTTATTTTATATTTTGTTCTCTGTTATAAATATGTCATAAAGATTTCTACATGGTTATTGTTTGTTTTTTGTATGCCTTTGTTTTCTTCTAATAGTAATTTGGAAATATATAAGTAGCATGGTTTTCCTAGTTTACCTTTAGAAATTATGAAACTATAAGTGCATTAACTTTCACTTTTTTAACTTAGAAACTTTAGATAGAATCTACCAACTCTTCTACTTACTAAATAAAGAATTTAGCATTTTTAAACGTTTTGGCACCTGTTCGTCATCATATCCATCTGAGTTTCATAAGATTATATTTTAATATTAAAGTGATTTTACACGAACATAGATCCTCTGATCATATTTCAACAGCTTTTGTCATCTGCACTATAAAAATAGATGATGTACTAACAACAAGTCCTGTTAAACCACATCTTTTCACTTTGTTTTGAGTCATCCTTTGATTGGCTGAATGTGGTCATCAAATATCTTTCAATGACGAGGTTATATTGAGTTATGCATCCATGGAGAATGTTTATTTTATTGCCTTAAAACTTGATTATTAAATCTGTATTTTAAATTCTCAGATCATTACTGCATTGTTTAGCAATATACTGGAATTTAATAAACTCCATTAAATTATGAAGCCATTCTGATTTTTCACTCCTTATGGATCACTTACATCTGCCTAGATCCTTGTAGGATTCTTCTTTGAAGTTAAGTAACTTTACTGCTATGTCCCATTGTTTATCAATTTATGTCAATTTTGAAAATTCAGATATTCCTAGATTTAATACAACATAAAGTTGATTGGTACTTTCACATTCTTCTGATAACACGTTTTTAGAAAGTATACATTTAAGCCTCCCAGCTTACATACCATGATTTCTAGTTTATAAATTCTATCTGAAACTCAAAAAATTACTATTATTTTATTAAATTGATTTACCTAAAGGCTTTATTATTATTTTGTACCAATAAGATTTACATATGTATCATTTTCATCCTCCTGATTAAACTCAAAAATACTCTGATTGTTTAAAATATTATTTAAGAGTTGATTTATCTAAAGAAATTTTTGTCTTAGTTTAGATTTACATTAAAAAAATTTACTCTGTTCATTGCTTTTATTTCTTGCACATCAATGCTTCCATTAGGATCATCTTTTACGTGATAACTACCTGTTAACTGTAATTAATGCCTTCAGTTTGTTTTTATTTGACAATATCTTTGTTTCATATATATTTTTATGACTTTTACTGAGATTTGATTCACATACCTTAAAATTCACCCAATTAAAATGTACAATTCAGTGGAGTTTAATATATTCATAGAATTGTGCAATGATCATACGTTACTATGTAATGTAGCAATATTTCATCATCCCCAAAAGAAGCCTCATACCCATCAGTACTCACTTCCCATTCCCCCTCTCCATAGTCCCTAGAAATCACTAATCTCTTTTCTGTCTCTATGAATTTGCCTAATCTGACATTTCAAACACATGGAATAATACATATTATGTCCCTTTGTGTCTAGCTTCTTTCACTCAGCATAATGTTCTCAAAGTTGAAGATTTCATGTTATAGCCTCTATGAGTATCTCAGTCCTTTTTTAAGTGAAAGCGGGTTTATTCAGAGCGTTAACACGTTCCGTAGGCAGAATGCAGACCGTCTCAGAAAGTGAGAGCAGCCTATTTCATTCCTTTTTACAACAAATATTATCCCATTTTATTTAACTGTTCTTTAGCTGACGGGCATTTGGGTTGTCACCACCTTTTGACTATTATGAATTATGCTGCTATAAGTATCTGTGAGCAATTTTTTGTGTAGACATATCCTTTCAGTTCTCTTAGGTATATGCTGAAGAGAGGAATTACTAAGTCATAAGGTAACTCTATGTTACATTTTTGAGGAACTGCCAAACCATTTCCCAAAGTGATTACACTGTTCTACAATCCCGCCACTAATGTACGTGGGTCCAACTTCTGCACATTCTCACCAACACTTGTTATTGTCTGTCTTTTTTAAAAAAAAAATCTTTATTGGAGTATAATTGCTTTACAATGGTGTGTTAGTTTCTGCTTTATAACAAAGTGAATCAGTTATACATATACATATGTCCTCATATCTCTTCCCTCTTGTGTCTCCCTCCCTCCCACCCTCCTATCCCATCCCTCTAGGTGATCACAAAGCACCAAGCTGATCTCCCTGTGCTATGCGGCTGCTTCCCACTAGCTATCTATTTTACATTTGGTAGTGTATATATGTCCATGCCACTCTCTCACTTTGTCCCAGCTTACCCCTCCCCTCCCCATATCCTCAAGTCCATTCTCTAGTACGTCTGCGTCTTTATTCCTGTCTTGCCCCTAGGTTCTTCATGACCTGTCTATCTTTTTTATTTTAGCTCTCCTAGTGAATGTGAAAAGGTATTCACTGTAGTTTTGATTTGCATTCCTATAATGACTCATAGCGTTGAGCATCCTTCCATGTACTTACTGGCCATTTTAATATAATCCTAGAAGAAATATCTATTCAAATCCTTTGCTCATTTTTTTATTTGGGTCATTTGTCTTTTTATTGTTGAGTTGTAAGAATACTTTATATATTCTAGATACATTCCTTTATCACATATATGATTTGCAAGTATCTTCCTCCATTCCGTGGATTATCTTTTCACTTTCTTGACAGTGTCCTTTAAAGCACAAAGGTTTTAAATTTTGATCAAATCAAATTTGTCTATTTCTGTTTTGTTGCTTGTGCTTTGGTATCATATCAAAGAAAACGTTGCCAACTCAAAAGTAATGAAGGTTTATTTACTCCTATGATGTTTTTCTAACAATTTTATAGTTTAGCCTTTTAATTTAGGTCTATGATCCATTTTCAGTTAATGTCTATATATGGTATGAGGTATCAATCCAACATCATTCTTTTACATGTGTCTATCTAGTTATTCCAGTATTGTTTGTTGAAAAACTATTTTTTCCCATTGAACTGTCTTGGAACCCTTGCCAAAAATCAACTGGCCATAAATTTAAACATATAGTTTTGGATTCTTGAATCTATCCCGTTGATCTATATGTCTATCATTATGCAAGTACCACACTCTTTTGATTACTATAGCTTTGTAGTAAGTTTTAAAATGGAGTGTGAACCCTCTCCTTTTGTTCTTTTTCAAGATTGTTTTAGCTATTCTAGGTCCTTTGTATTTTTACATTATTATTAATATATATTTATTTTTTAAATAAACCTGGAACTTTGATAGGGATGAACTGAATCTGTAACTCAGTTTGGGAAGCATGTCCATCTTAATACTGTTAACTCACCCAACCCGTAAGCATGGTATATCTTTCCATTTATTTAGTTTTTAAATTTCTTTCAAATATGTTTTGTAGTTTTCAGCATGCAAGTCTTGAACTTCTTTAGTTAAATTTGTTCCTGTTTTTATTCTTTTTGATGTTATTGTAAATGTACTTGCTTTCTTAATTTTATTTTCATATTTTTATGCTAGTATATAAAAATACAATTGATTATTGTATGTTGATCTTGTATCCTGAACCCTTGATGAACTTACTTATTAGTTCTATTTGTGTGTGTGTGTGTGTGTGTGTGTGTGTTCTCTTTAGGATTTTCTATATACAAGCTTATGTGATCGCTGTATGGACAGTTATAGTTTTGTTTCTTCCTTTCCAAACTATATGCCTTTAAATTCTTTCTATTGCTTAATTTCCATGGTTAAACCCTTCCGTAAAATGTTGAATAGAAGTAATAAAAGTGGATTTATGTCTCTCATTTTTTCATTTCTTACCATATATTTTATTTGTTCTTGTTTCTTTCAAACTCCATTACTGCCTTATTTCATGTTAAATTGATATTTTCTATTATACCATTTTAATTTTCTTACTGTCTCTTTCTATAATTTTTAGTTGCTTTCTAGTGGTTTCCTTGGAGATTTCAATTAGCATCTTAAAATAATATAGCTTGAATTAATACCAATCTAAATCCATAGTATACAAAAACTTTGCACCAATATGGCTCAATTCCTTCTTCCATCCTAGTGCTATTGTCATACAAATTACATCTTATACACTATAAGCACATTAACATGGATTTTTAATAATTGTTCTATGCAGGGTTTTTTTTAAGTAAAAGAGAAGAAAAAAGCCACAAACAAAAATACCTTTATAATGTCTTTTATATTTACCTATGTAATTACTTTACCAGTACTCTTTAATTCTTCATGTGGATTCAAGTTACTGTCTAGTGTCCCTTGATTTTTAACCTGAAGGACTGTTTTTAGTATTTCTTGTAGGGAAGTTTGCTAGCAATGGTCTCTCGTTCTATAGTGAATTTTTCATTTCAGTTATCGTACTCTCAACTCCAGAATTTCTATTTGGTTCTTTTTTCTTAATTTATATTTTTATTGATATTTTATATTTGTGAAACATCATTCTCATACTTTCCTTTAATTGTTTAGATGTGGTCTGCTTTAATTCTCTGAACATATTTATAATAGCTAATTTAAAATTTTTGTCTAGTAAATCCAGTGTCTAAGCTTTTTCTGGCAAAATTTCTATTGACTGCTTCCCCCTTACCTTTTTATCAGCCATACTTTCCTGTTTCTTTTCATATCTCATTTTTTGGGGTTGTAAACTATTCATTTTAAATAATGTAGTGTGGAAGCTCTGGAAATTAGAATTCCCTCCCACACAGCATTTGTTGGTGTTTATGGTTTATTGGTGGTAGTGGTAATTGTTTGCATAGTAACTTCCCAGTATGAATTCTGTAAAGCATTCATTCTTTGTCATGTGCAGTCACTAAAGTCTTTTCTCAGTTAGCTTAATGGTCAGTTAATATACGGACAGAGATTTCCCTAAATAGCTTGAATCAGTAAGTCTTATATTCCCTTCTGTATTTTCCATCCATCTCTCCGTATTTCAATCTAGGTATTTCCTTAAACTTAGTTTCCTTTTCATGCACAATCTCTTCAGCTGTATCTAATGTGCTATTAAGCTTACCCACTGTATTTTTAATTTCTATTTTACTTTTAGTTCTATAATTTTGATATTTTTGTATTCAAATATATTTTTCCCCTTATTTTAGATATTATTATTTCCCTGCTATATTTCTCAGTCTTGGCTTTTTTCTTCCCCTATCCCTGAGAGGCAATGGAAACTGTTCAACTCTGGCTCTCAATTGCCTTTTTCATAATTAGTAAATATTCCCAGTAAAAATACAACCCCAAGTATAGTACTCAAATTCCTGGGTTTCCATCTCCAATGGACCTTGGCTTGGAAGCTCATATAGTAAATATTCCCAGTAAAACTACAACCCCAAGTAGAGTACTCAAGTTCCTGGGTTTCCATCTCCTATGGATCTTGGACTGGAAGCTCATATTTGTCAAGAGCTATAGTATTTTTATGTCCAATAACTATACTTCTGGGCATCCATCCTAGGGAAATAACCTGAATATGGATAGATTTACACATAAAGATGTTCAAAGTAAAACAGTTTGTAATAGAAAATGTTTAGAGAAAAACTAAGTGTTCAACAATCAGAAAAGTATGCATCAATTTGTTGGAATGTCATGTAGTCATTATTAATGACATTTTTTTCAAAAATATTTGTAACCTAACAAAATGTTCATAACTTAATATCAAATAAATTTTCAGGACAAATATGGCTCATATAACTACTTCCTAAAATAAAATAATTTATTTGTAACACATGACAAAACAGAAGAAAGAAAACATCTTCAGAGATGTGAGAATAGAGGTAATTTTAAATTTCTACTTTATACTTTCCTAAAATTTCTGCACTAAAAATTTGGTAGAGAAACCAAATATAATTTAAATTAAAAATGAATTTGAACTAAAAGAAGACAGTGACTTTAATTTTTTATGTGTTTAACGGAAGAGCAATTTGTCTCATTATCCCTTTCTCCAATACAGTTGTAATGTTCTTTTTCCTCCTTACTCTCACCTGTGTTACTGACATATTTGTTTTCACGGCTGTTACATTGTTACATTTTCTTTAGAAATGCATCTTATATCTTTTCATATATCTAAGTACAATCACAAGGATGAACTCATGATGAATATTTAAGCTCTGGGAAAGGTTACAAGCACCTCACCTTCTGGGTCATGACAACTCACAGCCTGTACTGTATTCTAATGAAAGTGATGACAAATGTTTGGCGTACTCTCAATGTAGACTTAGTCTTCTGACATCATTTACATATATCAATGATATCTGAATATGAGCTCTTTCCAGAATTATTAAAATTAATAGCTGGGTAATAATATAATAATTGAGACCAACTCTTTTTTAAAATTTGTATCTGGATAACATCTATGAATATTGTCATCACTACCTTCTACTATACTTTGATGTTTTGGCAAAGTATCATTCATTATCATTCGTTCTCATAGAAGCACATTTTTTGTTCATTACATTCATAATGTAATGACTTCTTGTTGGCAAGTCAAATAATTAATCTTCTATGAGTAGACCTGGCTTAATTTAAACATGCTAATCTTTTTGCACTTTTCAAGTAGGCAATGTGAGACATCACCTAACAGATAATTAGTTATAGCAGCTCCATATATTATCTCACAAATGATGGGAAAACACTGACTGTGTACCAGCCAGAAAATATTTCAAAGATTGTGCTGTAAAGAGACATTATGTCAAGTCATATGGCATAGCTATATTTGGGCAAAGGAGAACATAAAATGGTTGATCAAATTTAAGAGCTAAAAATTAAGACTTAGAAAGATATTATAATCCAAGGATTCTTTAATTTTGAAACCAGATGAAGTATTTAATAAACACATCTAGGTGAAGAAAAAGTTGTACGTTAAGTAAATTATTTCATTTGTTAATTGTGTTTTGCTTTCATTTGGGAAGAAACCTCAGATCAGAGAAGCAAAATGGGATGTGGAACGTCTATTACTATTTTTTTTATAACATCTTTATTGGAGTATAATTGCTTTACAATGGTGTGTTAGTTTCTGCTGTATAACAAAGTGAATCAGCTATACATATACATATATCCCCATATCCCCTCCCTCTTGCATCTCTCTCCCAACCTCCCTATCCAACCCCTCTATGTGGTCACAAAGCACCGAGCTGATCTCCCTGTGCTATGCGGCTGCTTCCCACAAGCTATCTATTTTAAATTTGGTGGTGTATATATGTCCATGGCACTCTCTCACTTCATCCCAGCTTCCCTTCCCCCTCCCTGTGTCCCCAAGTCCATTCTCTACGTCTGCGTCTTTATTGCTGTCCTGCCCCTAGGTTCTCCAGAACCTTTTTTTTTGTTAGATTCCATATATATGTGTTAGCACATGGTATTTGTTTTTCTCTTTCTGACTTACTTCACTCTGCGTGACACATTCTAAGTCCATCCACCTCACTCCAAATAACTCAATTTCATTTCTATTTGTGGCTGAGTAATATTCCATTGCATATATGTGCCACATCTTCCGTATCCATTCATCTGTTGATGGACACTTAGGTTGCTTCCATATCCTGTTAATTATAAATAGTGTGGCAATGAACACTGTGGCACATGACTCTTTCTGAATTATGTTTTTTTCAGCATACATGCAGAGTAGTGGGATTGCTGGGTCATATGGTACTTCCTTTTTTAGTTTTTTAAGGAATATCCATACAGTTCTCCATAGTGGCTGTATCAATTTACATTCCCACCAACAGTGCAAGAGGGTTCCTTTTTCTCCACACCCTCTCCAGCATTTATTCTTTGTAGATTTTGGGATGATGGCCATTCTGATAGCTGTGAGGTGATACCTCATTGTAGTTTTGATGTGCATTTCTCTAATGATTAGTGATGTTGAGCATCCTTTCAAGTGTTTGTTGGCAATCTGTATAACATCTTTGGAGAAATGCCTATTTAGGTCATCTGCCCATTTTTGGATTGGGTTGTTTGTTTTTTGGTATTGAGCTGCATGAGCCACTTGTATATTTTGGAGATTAATCTTTTGTCAATTGCTTCATTTACAAATATTTTCTCCCATTCTGAGGGTTTTCTTTTTGTCTTGTTTATGGTTTCCTTTGCTGTGCAAAAGCTTTTGAGTTTCATTAGCTCCCATTTGTTTATATTTGTTTTTATTACCATTTCTCTAGGAGGTGGGTCAAAAAAGATCTTGCTGTCATTTATATCATAGAGTGTTCTGCCTGTGTTTTCGTCTAAGAGTTTGATAGTGTCTGGCCTTACATTTAGGTCTTTAATCCATTTTGAGTTTACTTTTGTGTATGGTGTTAGGGAGTGTTCTAATTTCATTCTTTAACATGTAGTTGTCCAGTATTCCCAGCACCACTTATTTAAGAGGCTGTCTTTTCCCCATTGTATACTCTTGCCTACTTTATCAAAGATAAGGTGACCATATATGCGTGGGTTTATCTCTGGGCTTTCTATCCTGTTAAATTGATTTATATTTCTGTTTTTGTGCCAGTACCATACTGTCTTGATTACTGTAGCTTTCTAGTATAGTCTGAAGTCAGGGAGCCTGATTTCTCCAGCTCCCGTTTTCTTTCTCAAGATTGCTTGGCTATTCGGAGTCTTTTGTGTTTCCATACAAATTGTGAAATTTTTGGTTCTAAATCTGTGAAAAATGCCAGTGGTAATTTGATAGGGATTGCATTGAATCTGTAGATTGCTTTGGGTAGTAGAGTCGTTTTCACAATGTTGATTCATCCAATCCAAGAACATGGTATATCTCTCCATCTCTTTGTATCATCTTTAATTTCTTTCATCAGTGTCTTATAGTTTTCTGCAAACAGGTCTTTTGCCTCTATAGGTAGATTTATTCCTAAGTATTTTATTCTTTTTGTTGAAATGGTACATGGGAGTGTTTCCTTATTTTCTCTTTCAGATTTTTCATCATTAGTGTATACGAATGCAAGAGATTTCTGGGCATTAAATTTGTATCCTGCTACTTTACCAAATTCATTGATTAGCTACAGCAGTTTTCTGGTAGCCTCTTTAGGATTCTCTATTTATAGTATCACATCATCTCCAAACAGTGACAGCTTTACTTCTTCTTTTCTGGTTTGGATTCCTTTTATTTCTTTTTCTTCTCTGATTGCTGTGGCTAAAACTTCCAAAACTATGTTCAATAATAGTGGTGAGAGGGGGCAACCTTGTCTTGTTCCTGATATTAGTGGAAATGATTTCAGATTTCACCATTGAGAAATATGTTGGCAGTGGGTTTGTCATATATGGCCTTTATTACGTTGAGGTAAGTTCACTCTATGCCTACACTCTGGAGGGTCTTTATCATAAATGGGTGTTGAATTTTGTCAAAAGTTTTCTCTGCATCTATTGAGATGATCATATGGTTTTTCTCCTTCAATTTGTTAATATGGTGTATCACATTGATTGATTTGTGTATATTGAAGAATTCTTGCATTCCTGGGATAAACCCCACTTGATCATTGTGTATGATCCTTTTAATGTGCTCTTGGATTCTGTTTGCTAGTATTTTCTTGAGGATTTAGGCATCTCTGTTCATCAGTGAAATTGGTCTGTAGTTTTCTTTTTTTGTGCCATCTTTGTCTGGTTTTTGGTATCAGAGTGATGGTGCCCTCATAGCATGAGTTTGGGAGTGTTCCTCCCTCTGCTATATTTTGGAAGAATTTGAGAAGGATAGGTGTTAGCTCTTCTCTAAATGTTTGGCAGAATTCGCCTGTGAAGCCATCTGGTCCTGGGCTTTTGTTTGTTGGAAGATTTTTTTTTTTTTAAATATAATAGGGTTTATTTATTTTTACTTGTTGACAGTTTGCTTTATTTATTTATTTATGGCTGTGTTGGGTCTTCATTTCCGTACGAGGGCTTTCTCTAGTTGTGGCAAGCGGGGGCCACTCTTCATCGCGGTGCGCGGGCCTCTCACTATCGCGGCCTCTCTCGTTGCGGAGCACAGGCTCCAGACACGCAGGCTCCAGACGCGCAGGCTCCAGATGCGCAGGCTCAGTAATTGTGGCTCACGGGCCCAGTTGCTCCGCGGCATGTGGGATCTTCCCAGACCAGGGCTCGAACCCGTGTCCCCTGCATTGGCAGGCAGATTCTCAACCACTGCGCCACCAGGGAAGCCCTGTTGGAAAATTTTTAATCACAGTTTCAACTTCAGTGCTTGTGATTGGTCTGTTTATGTTTTCTATTTCTTTATGGTTCAGCCTGGCAAGGTTATGCTTTTCTAAGAATTTTTCCATTTATTCCTGGTTGTCCATTTTATTGGCATATAGCTGCTTGTAGTAATCTCTCAAGATCCTTTATATTTCTGCAGCGTCAGTTGTTACTTCTCCTTTTTCCTTTCTAATTCTATTGATTTGAGTCTTCTCACTTTTTTCTGGATGAGTCTGGCTACTGGTTTATCAATTTTTTTTATCTTCCCAAAGAACGAGCTTTTAGTTTTATTGATCTTTGCTCTCGTTTCCTTCATTTCTTTTTCATTTATTTCTGATCTCATCTTTATGATTTCTTTCCTTCTGCTAAATTTGGAGTTTTTCTGTTCTTCTTTGTCTAATTACTTTAGGTATAAGGTTAGGTTGTTTGAGATTCTTCTTGTTTCTTGAGATAGTATTGTATTGTTTTAAACTTCCCTTTTAGAACTGCTTTTGCTGCATCCCATAGGTTTTGGGTCGTCGTGTTTTCATTGTCATTTTTTCCTTAGTATTTTTTGATTTACTCTTTGATTTCTTCAGTGATCTCTTGGCTATTTAGTAGTGTATTGTTTAGCCTCCATGCATTTGTATTTTTTACAGTATTTTTCCTGTAATCGATATGTAGTCTCATAGTGTTGTGGTTGGAAAAGATACTTGGTACGATTTTAATTTTCTTAAATTTACCAAGGCTTGATTTGTTACCCAAGATATGATCTATCCTGGAGAATGTTCCATGAGCATTTAAGACAGTGTATTCTGTTGTTTTTGGATGGAATGTCCTATAAATATCCATTAAGTTCATCTTGTTTAATGTGTCTTTTAAAGCTTATGTTTCCTGATTTATTTTCATTTTGGATGATCTGTCCATTAGTGAAAGTGGGGTGTTAAAAGTCCCCAACTATTATTGTGTTACTGTCAATTTCCCCTTTTATCACTGTTAGCATTTGCCTTATGTATTGAGGTGCTCCTACATTGGGTGCATAAATATTTACAATTGTTACATCTTCTTCTTGGACTGATCCCCTTGATCATTATGCAGTGTCCTTCTTTGTCTCTTGTAATAGTCTTTATTTTTAAGTCTGTTTGTCTGATAGGAGAATTGCTACTCCAGCTTTCTTTTGATTTCCATTTGCATGGAGTATCTTTTTCCATCTCCTCACTTTCAGTCTGTATGTGTCCCTAGGTCTGAAGTGGGTCTCTTGTAGACAGCATATATACTGGTCTTGTTTTTGTATCCATTTAGCCAGTCTATGTCTTTTGGTTGGAGCATTTAATCCACTTACATTTAAGGTGATTATTGATATGTATGTTCCTATTACCATTTTCTTAATTGTTTTGGGTTTGTTATTGTAGGTCTTTTCTTGTGTCTCCTGCCTAGAAAAGTTCATTTAGCATTTTTTGTAAAGCTGTTTTGGTAATGCTGAATTCTCTTAGATTTTCCTTGTCTGTAAAGGTTTTCATTTCTCTGTCGAATCTGAATAAGATCCTTTCTGGGTAGAGTAATCTTGGTTGTAGGTTTCTCTCTTTCATCACTTTAAATATGTCCTCACACACCCTCTGGCTTGCAGAGTTTCTGCTGAAAGTTCAGCTGTTAACCTTATAGGGATTCCCTTGTATGTTATTTGTTGCTTTTTCCCTGCTGCTTTCAGTATTTTTTCTTTGCATTTAATTTTTGATAGTTTGATTAATATGTGTCTTGTTGTGTTTCTCCTTGGATATTTCCTGTATGGGACTCTCTGCACTTCCCTGACTTGACAGACTCTTTCCTTTCCCATATTAAAGTAGTTTTCAACTATAATCTGTTTAAATATTTTTTCAGTTCCTTTTTCTCTTCTTCTTCTGGGACCCCTGTAATTCAAATGTTGGTGCATTTAATGTTCCAAAGGTCTCTGACACTGTCCTCAATTCTCTTCTTTCTTTTTTCTTTATTCTGCTCTGCAGTAGTTATTTCCACTATTTTATCTTCCAGGTCACTTTTCCGTTCTTCTGCCTCAGTTATTCTGCTACTGATTCCTTCCAGAGAATTTTTAATTTCAATTATTGTGTTGTTCATCATTGTTTGTTTGCTCTTTAGTTCTTCTAGGTCCTCGTTAAACGTGTCTTGTATTTTCTCCATTCTTTTTCCAAGCTTTTGGATCATCTTTCCTATCATTACTCTGAATTCTTTTTCAGGTAGACTGCTTATTTTCTGTTCATTTTTTGGTCTGGTGGGGTTTTACCTTGCTCCTTCATCTGTTGTGTGTTTCTCTGTCTTCTCATTTTGCTTAACTTACTGTGTTTGGGGTCTCCTTTTCACAGGCTGCAGGTTCATAGTTCCCATTGTTTTTGGTGTCTGCCCCCAGTGGCTAAGGTTGGTTCAGTGGGTTGTTTAGGCTTCCTGGTGGAGGGGATTGGTGCCTGTGTTCTGGTGAGTGAGGCTGGATCTTGTCTTCTTGGTGGGCAGGACCGTGTCCGATGGTGTGTTTTGGGGTGTCTGTGAACTTATTATAATTTTAGGTAGCCCCTCTCTGCTAATGGGTGGGCTTGTGTTCCTGTCTTGCTGGTTGTTTGGCATGGGGTGTCCAGCACTGCAGTTTGCTGGTCGGTGAGTGTTAGGTCTTAGCATTGAGATGGAGATCTCTGGGAGAGCTCTCGCTGATTGATATTACATGGGGCTGGGTGGTCTCTGGTGGACCAATGTCCTGAACTCGGCTCTCCCACCTCAGAGGCTCAAGCCTGACATCTCGCTGGAGCAAAAGGACCCCATTAGCCACACAGCTCTATAACTCTGCCCAGTGCCGTTTTTGTTTTGATAATTCCTATCCACATGGAAAATGAATTATGTCGCACAGGATTCCACTGGAGGTGCCACTCGTGCAAGTCTTAAGTGATGCATTTTGGCAGGAACATCACCAAGTGATGCTGTGTTCTTCCTACTGCATCCTCTTGGGGGGGTGCACAATTTCAAATTGTTGCAATCCTTGTGATGTTAACTTTGTTTACTTGATTCATTTGATGAAGATCATCTCTGCCAGATTTCTTAGCACTCAGAATCTAAGATCCAGTTGCTAAGTGGGCTCCTTGCTTTGGAATGTTGCCGCCCCCAGTCTCTCTCAGTGGTGAACCTGAGATGATGGTGGCTTGGACGAGCTTGGCAGAGGTGGTAAGAAGTGGGGGATTCTGGGGTATTTCCTGATGGTCCAGTGGTTAAAACTCTGAGTTTTCAGTCCCAAGGGCGCAGGTTTGATCCCTGGTCAGGGAACTGGAGGCTCTTGGGAAGAACCTGCTTCTAAACTCATTCAGGTTGTTGGCAGAATCCAGTTTCTTGTGGCTATGGCTCCAAGGTCCTGTTTCCCAGCTGGCTGGGAGCTGGGAGTTGCTCTCTGTTCCTACAGGCTGCCTACCGGAAGATACATTTCTAATGTAAAGTGTCTTGTTGATGAGCTAAACTCAAGTATGGTAAGGCAAATGCTACAGATCTAGCCAATGCAGACAGCATTGGAAAATTCCAGGTTATAAGAACTGTTGGAAGTTAAGCAGGTTATGAACAGGTTTTTGGGAAACCTGTTCACTCACTGCAGTACTCCAGCTGGAGAGAAATGAAGCAATGGATCCAATAATTTGGATGAAGACCTGGCAGTTGCTAGGCTATATCAGAACTAGGTTCAGAATTGAGTTCAACCACAAGAGAAAAATTGAAGTACCAGATCAGACAAATTCTACGCAGAGCAGAAATAGAAACAGGATCATTATCTCATATATGATGTCATTTTATAAACAGGAAGAAGGAATTTAGAGAGAAAAGTAGTACTTTATCTCAGAGATTATACAGATGCCTAGGGCTCATTTATGACACAAAAGTTATCTGGTCTGTTGATATTAAATCCAACTCCAGCACTTCTGAATGGTAGTCCACATATTAGGAAAAGAGAATATTAAATAGTTGATAGAGAAGGAGAGAAATGGTGAACTTAGGACAGGTGCAATCAATTAGTTCTTGAGCCAGGCAAAGGAAGCAGACCTGGGTTTAACCTGAATGGAGGTTTCTGTATCTATGTACAGAGAAGAGAATAAGAAAATCACTTTCATAGAAATAAAGGCTTTCTCCTTAGTTATGTATTCCTATCAAAATCTCTTTCCTACTTTCTATCAAAACCCTTCAAGTTATTCTGCACACAGTGATGGCTACCTCTCCATATTGTAGAAGCTTCAGGTGGCACATGCATCCTGAGCAGAGATGTGCCAACATACTCCAAATAGATTGATTTATTCTTTAAATACTCCTATTATTAGGAGAGTGCTGTCTCTCCTATTGCTGAATTCATGGGTCCAAGAATCAAGGAATAGAAGTGGTTCCTCTCATCCTTACACCTAAAAACCCATTCACAGAGTTTTTTATTCCTCTCCATGGGATTTTGAACTCTTCTGCTTTGGCTGTATATTCTTCCAGCAAGGCAATGCTCCTTCTGTGGAACAGCAAGAAGGCTTCTATAAATTGAAAGTTAAAGCTGCTATCTGGTCATTTGGGTTCCCCATGCCCCTGAACCCACAGACAAAAGGGGGGTTTTATATTACTGGTAGGATGATTGATCCCAGTGACCAAGGAAATTGGGCAAGAGAACTATATATAGAAGCCAAGGTCTTCTCTGAGTTACCTCTTAGTACTTCCACATCCAAGAGTAAAAGTAAATGGAGTTTCAGAACAACTGCTTTTCCCAAAAAAGAACACCTCCTGAGGATTCAGACTCTCCAGAAATGAAGTCTGGGTCATCCAGCTAAGTAAAAGAATACCATTTAGCTGAGGTCCTTGGTTGACGGTGAAGAAAACATAAAATGGGTAGTGGAAGAAGAAAACTGTAAGCATATTCAAAGGCCTCATCATCAGATACAGAAATGAAGTTGCACCAGCCATGTATGGTTTATTCCTTTCTTTCTATGTGTGTATATACACACACATGCATTATTAATACCTGTCTGGCATTTCAAGGAACTGATGAATATGTCCTCTATTGTTAAACACTAAGGTTTCCTCTGATCATTCTCCTATACACACTTTAGCATTACACACGTTTGTATATAAATTTGACCATATTCATGATTAATTCCCTAGGATATATGAGAAACAAGCGTAATTGCTGGATATGAAAAATTTATACTCTGAGTAGATATTAAAAATATTTTCTTAAATATTATAGGAAATCACACTCAGAGGTACTTACCTCACCCAATCTTTGTCAACACTGAGTGCAATAGTTAAAAAGAAAAAATAAAATCATGTCTTTCTGATCTCAGTCATTCATATTTGCCTTTTCCTCTATGCTCACCATAAGGCTTTTTCTTTCCCCATTTAGTCTTGAGTTGGAAGTTCAAGATCTTAAGCCATCTTTTTCTTTCATAGGTTCTTCAATGCCACCAAAACCAGCCATTCCATACTATAATCTATAATTTATAAGCATTACATTATATTCCATCCCATAATATTATATCTCAATACCTTATCGTCCATTCAGTATCCATGGTCCCCCTTCACTTAACGAATTGCTCCTCTAAAAAGGTTTATATTCCTTATCATTCATTTGCACTTATCCAGCCTTTGTCAGCAATTCCAGGTAGCCTATTCATAAGGACTCTGTTCCAGGAACTTTTTCTTCCAGAAAAAGAACGGAACTAATCTGTGCTATTTTGTTCTTTATTAAAAACTTTTATTACCAAAAGATGCATGTCCTCTATTAAAATTTCTAGCTGCATACTGATGTAGGAGCGTTCTCTCAATGGAAAGAGTCTTTATTCTGACTTTTATCTTTCTAACATAAAAAGTACATTGTAAGAAGATTTTAATATCACTGATTTATTATTCTCCCCTGCCAGCCAGTGAGGTTTTATGTTTTCAGCCAAACTATCTGTACAGTATTTCATCTACAAATCTTTACACACGTACAAAGATATAACAAACCAAGCACAGGGGAGAATCGTGACATTGGATTTCCACACGGTCCTCACAAAGCTATTTTCATGTCCCCTCAAATTTGAGGGAAGTAAGAAAAACTAAAATACAAAGCATTAGTTATGAAGTTAAAGAAATACTTCCTATTGCAAAATATTGGGCTGGCCAAAAAGTTCATTTGGGTTTCTCCATAAGATCTTACAGAAAGACCCAAACAAACTTTTTGGCCAACCCAATAGATACAGTCTAGCTCTGCAAGGAAATGACCTTTAATCCATTTTTTATAAGAAATAAAAATATAGGGGCTTCCCTGGTGGTGCAGTGGTTGAGAGTCCGCCTGCCGATGCAGGGGACATGGGTTCGTGCCCCGGTCCGGGAAGATCCCACATGCCGTGGAGCGGCTGGACCCGTGAGCCATGGCCCGCAGAGCCTGCGCATCCGGAGCCTGTGCTCCGCAACGGGAGAGGCCACAGAGGTGAGAGGCCCGCGTATCGGAAAAAAAAAGAAAAAGAAAAAGAAATAAAAATATAACTGTTTATGTATCTCAAGAAGATTTAATCCCTCATATAAAATGCTATGCTTTAATGTGGATTGAAAAGGAGATAAAAACAAGTATTTTTGCTTTGTCTTCAATACATGGATATGACAGATCTTGAAGTTAGCTATCTATCCAGCTTGGAACTCAAATTTATGCAACTTTGGACAGTACTTTAGTAGTCAAAATAAAATAATGAACAATCAACAAATATTTTTTTTTTTCTTTTTTGCGGTACGCGGGCCTCTCACTGTTGTGGCCTCTCCCGTTGCAGAGCACAGGCTCCGGACGCGCAGGCTCAGCAGCCATGGCTCACGGACCCAGCCGCTCCGCGGCATGTGGGATCCTCCCGGACCGGGGCACGAACCCGTGTCCCCTGCATCGGCAGGCAGACTCTCAACCACTGCACCACCAGGGAAGCCCAACAAATATTTCTTTAGTGTGTCCTACATGCCAGACATTCTGTTAGCTGCTGGAGCTATGGCATTTAACAGGAAAGATTAGATCTCATAATCCATGGAGATGGAGCTCATAAAGCTTCTAGTGGGGAAGACAGATAATGAATAAGGAAACAAACAAACAAGTAAATAATTGAGATAATTTGAGATAGTGATGTGGGTTACTAAGACAAAATAAACCAGAATAATATAATAAGATAATGATGAAAATGGTGGGCAGGGTTATGGTAATATTAGAAGTCCATACTCAAGGAAAGTTTTCAGAAATAGTGATATGGAACTTAACTACTCCGTAAACAACCATAAAGCTGAACAATACACATAAAACAATAGTTTGCAGGCATTGAGCAGGACTAAGATCCTTAAGAGAAGGAACATACAGGAGATGATTCCCAAATCTCATTCACCCAGCTTACTCCCTGAGGGCAAGCAGAGATATTCTCAGTCAATGGAAGAAACATAGATCAGAGTTAAGGGCTGCAGACAGCTGAGATATGAAGGAGAGGATAAAGGGAAAGAACTGCAGAAAAGGACCCATTAATATTGGCATAAAAATCCCTCTGGTGTCTAAGACCACCATCAAAGCTGCACACGAGCAGGATAAGATGCTAACTGGACCAGCAGAGAATGGCCACTGGTTGCCTGGAGAGCAGCACAGAGATTTCAGATGCCACATTTTGCCTGAGGACAGGATGTTCAGACTCGGCCAGCTAGGAGAGATGTTCACAAACACCTGTGTTTTGGGCTGAGAATCCACACTAAAAGAGTCAGGACTAACCGTAGGAGTAAAGGTACAGATTTATTTTACATGAGATTAATTGTTTTACCAATTTCTTTTATTATTCTTGGCATTACTGTGAACCTAAAGAAGTAGCTCCCTAATTAATGATAATATGAATATTCATCTACTTACTTTCCACCTAGAAAAAATGTGATTGTTTTTGCATTGAAAGTTTTTGATCTTTTAAGAAAATTTAATACAACAAAAATAAAACGTTATTGTCCATCTTGGGATTCATAGGAAATACAATTATTTTTAACTTTTTAGTGACTCTTAAAAGTTTACTAGTCACTGGTAGAAATATACCACCTTTAAGGAATAATAGGGGTTGATGGGAATGTGAAAACTTGCATTGACTCAGGGAATGGTAAATAGAGGCAGGGTCTCCTGTGTGGTTTTAATTAGGGTACATGGAGGAATAGAGGGATGAACTAATTTACACTTGCATCCTTCTGCTGTTCATTTTGCTCAGTGTATTATTTATGCTGAACTTATTCTAAACTATGATGAATATTGGATCTTTGATTAGAAAAGTAATATCTTAAGATAAGAAGATGCAACAATTTTCATTTGTTTAATCCTGATTGCCCTTTGACAAACCACTCATATTTGTTATTTGTAGGCTTCTTTCTTAGAAAATCACTTCCACATATCAGCTCCTAAAAGCCCACTGAAATGCTTATGAAAACACAGTAAAAACAAGAGTTAAAATGCCACTGAAAATCAATATTAATAAACAATATGTAATTAATTTATTTGTTAACATTAATAAATGATAAATAAATAAAATGATTCCAAAAACCAATGGAGTGGGACAGAAACTTATAGAAAGTAGGTCACAATGTGTAGCCACATAGTTCTTCTGAAAGAGTCTATAAAGAGGTAGGAAAACTCTTTATGATTCAGAAAGCTGGGGTCCATACAAAGGAAAATGCCTTCCTGAACTTAGAAAAGACCTATAATCATAGACCAGAAATTCTTGCTCCAAATAATTAGCTACCTCCTAGATAATAAATGTTTGAAATTACATGGATATAAAAAAAATACTACAAGCAACCAAGCAAATGAAAATAAAAGTGTCTACAAATGTTGGAACAATTCTAAAGAGTGTTCAGAGGAAGGATTGGAATTAATAAACTATATCCAGACAATGCATAAAGGCAAAGGAAGATATTTTCAAAACTCAGAAATTATTCAGCGGTGAAAAGTTTTAAAACTGAATATGTACTTTGATCTGGGAACGAAGGAAAGAATTACATTCAAGAAGGGGAAGTTAGAGTGTGAAAGGACAGTGAGCACAAAAGCTGGTTAAACAATAAGTTAAGTCAAAGTAATTATTTAATTTGATGACTAAATGAAATGAAAATATTGAAAATGATTTCTCAAAAAGAAAATTTATTAAGTAAAATATTTAAGAGTAATAATCTGAATTTTAAAACTTAAGATTAAAAATAAAACAGTATGAATGGATATTTCTTGCTCTAAATAGTGAAGACTCAAAAAATATGTATTTTATTCTTGACAATGAGAAAAATGTGGACTAAAAGAGGCTTTTAAGGATAGCAAATAGACATTCCAAACCATTGGGGAAAAAATCAAAGAAAACATGGTTTATAAAAAATAAAAGAGAATTAAGAAAATGCTGCAAAATAGCAATAAAACGAACTGACATGAATATGACCAGATAATTACAGAAATAAATACAAAATTATATATACAAAGATACCAATAAACATAAATGAGCTTAAAGATGAAATTAAAATAAAATTTTAATTTGGCACATATTTGAATATGAAACAAAAAATATTTTTCTCAATTTATGATTCAAGAGGGTACAATTCACTATTGTGGAGTCCCTGGCTGGGTCTAGATTCAGTGGAGGCACTGATCATAACTTTTTAAGTACAGGACTTCACGTACGTTTGCATATATTGTTTGAATGAATTAATACCAGTTTGGTTCCTCTAAAGATTTCTGGATCAGAATTAAAACAAGTTAGGATAATGACAATGCATAAAAATGCCATATCGAGATATACATATTTTCATACATAGTTTGAAATTTAAAAGTGAAATTTTAAAGTTCCATGGAATGGAGCTCACCCATTTAGGAGTTCTTGGCCAGGCTGAGCATGATATTTTAGTTAGGCAGATGTTAAAAGGCTTTTCATACAAGGAAACGGTTGTCTAAAACAGTCCACAGAGCTATGACCTTTGTACAAATAGTATATTCCAGAAGAAAAGAGAAATAGAAAAATTTCGGAAAGGTAAAACACTTCCAGACCTTGGCCATTTTAGTCAACTTAGACCATTTAGTCATTCACGTATAAAGCGTATTAGCAAAGCAATACTGATGCTTATTCTTACCAAACCTTAGTTGTTCTGGTAATGCAACTATGATGCTAGCCTTCATAGTTGTCAACCTCATATTTTCAAGAGAGACAAACATTGTTTACTTGACGGCTGTCTTTTGAAATACTATCATGTTCTTTTTTCAAAGGGAGAAAGCAATTCTGAATGTTGTCATTCAACCAATTGTACTTAGACTCGTTGGGCTTGCCTAGAATAGTATGGAGACAATAATCCTTGTTACATGAATCCCAGCTTTATGTGCCATCCATCAATAACAATTACTCTGACAACATCCTGCCTGTAACACACACTTTTGATACCTGTCGATGTGACACACACAGGCATGTTTTGAAAGGAATCAAAAGGAAGTACAGTTGCCAGCATTTTTATTGTTATGGCCATACCTGACTGAAAAATATATTAAGTAACCACTTTGTAGAACTAATTTTGATCTACATAATAGAAGGAAGCCTTTTAGATTCTAGTTAATGTTCATTAAGATCGCTGAAAGAATTGTCACTAGGTTTAATCTCTAATCGGAATATCTCAATCATCCCTCACAACACCAAGAGAAATGTATTCTCTTCATTTTTTACTAAAGCTTAGAAAAATTACATTTTCCAAAGTCACATGGCTATCAAAGCACCGAGTAAGGGCAGGCAAACTCAAGTCTATCTGACCCCACAAGCTGTAACCTTAAACACAGTGCTGCGCTTCCTTCCTTCCTCCTATACTGACATCCACTTGTTTGAACTCGTTAGAATTTTTTTTTCAAAACTATAGTATCTTAAAGTAAACTTTAAAAATATTTTTGGTTCTACTCTATTTGTGTCAACTATATTAGTTTTTAGCAAATATTTAAAGTTATCTTTTGTCTTAACTGTAGAATTTTATAATGAGAATAAATTTGCAAAACTATCCCTACTTTTACTAAAAAGAAAAATGAAGCCATAAAAATGTGAGATTTGCCCTTGGTCACTTAATTTGTCTGTGGTAGAGACAAGAACAGGACCAGAATCCAGTTTTTACAAATCCTGCCAGTCCTTTCTCCAAGAGTTGATGAGGACTTGTTAGAAAAACTTCTTATTCTCGAACATTTGCAATCTGTTCATGACCACTTGATACGCCACCCAAACACTTGCTTTCTGTAAAAGTAGTCATAAATTTAAACATTCCTTTTTTTTTTTTTTTTTTGCTTTCTATCAACATGGGCAGTGTAGTGTTCTGCTGTCTATAATCTTGATGCCTTCATGCTCCAGTCAAATTAGCATCATGCCAATGATCCCTATATATCTTTTCTCTTAAGCATGAAAAATTTTCTCCTGCATCAAAAACAAGAAGACAACAATTCTCCATGCTGCAACCTATTTTAGGTGGTGTGGTGGCATTTACTTTCCCATTTATATTTTTTTTAAAAGGGAAAGAAAATATACAATATATAAAAGGGTTAGCTGCGACTGTCTTCCTATCAAAACTTTTACCTCATGAGTACACTGAGAAGACTGAAATCAATTATTAATATTAGAAGGCAGATCGAATCATGTGGAAAGTCATTCTTTCAGTAAGTACAAAAACAATTTTTAGTAAAAGTATAACACAAACTATGTATGTTTAGTATTTTCATTATGAAATAGTTCTCTTTAGTAATGCAAATTTTAATATTCATACAATTGGAAAGTATTTTAAAAGATTATATTTGTAAAGTCTTTACAGTGAAGCACAAAGTCTAAATATCAGTAAGGAGATAGAAATTTGCTATAAAGATCATTTTTTATTAAAAGAAATATCTAAAGAAGCTGGAAAGGTGTTCTGTAAGCTTCTGGTCTGCGAATTTAGTCAAGTGGTCTCCAGACTCAGTTACTTCTGGAATAACCAGTATTAAAAAATGGTAAAGTCCCATTCAGGCTTGCTTCCCTTTGCTGTTATTTAGCAGTAAACCCAGGGCAAAGGTGCCATTGTTAAAGTTTTCTGTGAAATAAGATCTTCCTATTATCAAACTTCAGGCACTGAATACGATTTATGAAAAATCTTAATGCCTCCCTTGTAGAATTTTGGGAAACTTGGTTCCAGTTTTGTCTCTGTCATTTTATATAAGAAACTTCAGGTTTATTTTTATTACTTTTTAAAATCCTTTCATCTGTAGCATGGAGAAAAATATTGCTAACATTCTTCAAAAGATTGTTTTGAGAATAAAATCTGATAATAGCTATAAAAGTACTTTGTAAAGTGCGGAATACAAAAGTATTAGTTTTTTATCCACTAAACACTACTGGTAGAAATATTAAGTGGTATAAGGTATACAAAAAGTGATTTTAAATGTGCAGCAAGTGCCTTAAACATATATCATGGCCTTTGATTTAACAACTACACTTCTAAGATTCCATCCTAAAGAAATAATCAAAGATGTGGCAGAAGGTGTACACATAAGGTCATGATGGCAAATTCGCTGATAAAAAATAGCAAAAACAAATAAGCAAGTAAATAAACTTGGAAACAACCTAAATTACCAAAAAAAAAAAAAAATAGTCTCATCATTGTCATCCAGTGATTAAAAAATCACATCCTTGAAAATTAATGATATTATCACAAATGTGCATAATAATAGGTGAAAAAAGCAAAATAGGAAACTGGATTTACAACACCATCATAAATATGCATTGTAATTATAAACGTGTGTGTGCGCGAGTTCATGTGTGTGTTGAGAAAGATTCTTTGCTTGATCAAACTTGAGTCAGTCTTCTAAACCTTCTTCTAACTCCATCTGACCATTTCCTTGTAAAATCTAGTTTTAGCAAGAACCCTGCTAAATAGTATAACCAGAACCCCCGACCCTTGATATCTGATCTCCCTTAATATCTGATCAGGTTCTTCATCCTCCAACATCCCCCAGGTGATGGCTGATCACCCTGGCTGGTCTTCAGCAAAGAATACTGTTAGGTCAGTTTAGCCAGAATCCCCTTTATATTCGATGCTTCCTCTTAGTAATTTTCCACGGATCCCCACCCTGCTCCTTGGCTATATGTTCACACTTACCCAGGTTGTATTCAGAATTAAGCCTGGTTCTATATTGAGGTCTTTTTTCTCTATTGTAAGAATCCAGCTATAGGGATTTCTGACCATGTGTATGTGAGGGAAATAATCAAAATGGTAGCAAAGTTTCCCTGCTTATCTCTGGGCATTGAAATTATACGTGATCTGCATTTTCTTTACACTGTCAATCTTTTCTAAGCTTTTCTACAATAAACTTGCTTTATTTTTATAGTCAGAAATAGATTGTTAATAAAATTGTGACAAAAATATCAGAAATATCATATGCATTTGTAATAACACTTTGAAGCACTGTAAGCACAATTATAACCACCACTAACTGAGCACCATTAATTTCATACCAAGCATCATGCTCACCACTTCAGGTATGTCATTTTGCAAAGTCTATGAGGTAGGCATTATTATTTCCATTACCAAGTTGAGAAAACTATGTCTCAGGTTAAATATCTTGCCAAAAGACACAGGGTTATTAAATGGTAGATACTTCATTCAAACTCTGCTATGTATGATTTCAAAGCACATCTGTTTAACCACTATCTTCTCTCAAACAGCTAAGTATAATTAGCATGTTCTCAATAACTTACCCAGCAAAGCATAAACAGGGTATAAGAAAAGAAATTACATAGTCCCTAACTTCATGGTCTAGTATAGGAGAAAATATATGTGCAAATAAATAACCTAAATACTTATAGCATATAGAAATGGGAGGCAATAGAGCATTACATTGAAAGTATGAATTTTGGAGTTAGGTGATCATAGGTTATAATCCTAATTGTGCTATTTAGTTGTACAACCTTGGGCAAGTTGCTTAATCTCTCCTTGAAAAGCTTCTGGATCATCTAAGAGGGTGATGATAAAAATAAGAATAGTTCATACGAATGTAAGAGTATTAATAGTAAATGAGATAATGGATGTACAACAGTTAGTATCAGATGAACATAGATGCAAATATCCTCAACAAAATACTAGCAAACAGAATCCAACAGCACATTAAAAGGATCATACACCATGATCAAGTGGGGTTTATCCGAGGAATGCAGGGATTCTTCAATATATGCAAATCAATCAATGTGATACACCATATTAACAAATTGAAGGAGAAAAACCATATGATCATCTAAATAGATGCAGAGAAAGCTTTCAAAAAAATTCAACACCCATTTATGATAAAAACCCTCAAGAAAGTAGGCATAGAGGGAACTTACCTCAACATAATAAAGGCCATATATGACAAATCCAGAGCCAACATCAACCTCAATGGTGAAAAACTGAAACCATTTCCACTAAGATCAGGAACAAGACAAGGTTGCCCACTCTCACCATTATTATTCAACATAGTTTTGGAAGTTTTAGCCACAGCAATCAGAGAAGAAAAAGAAATAAAAGGAATCCAAATCAGAAAAACAGAAGTAAAGCAGTCACTGTTCAGAGATGACATGATACTATACATAGAAAATGCTAAAGATGCTACCAGAAAACTATTAGAGCTAATCAATGAATTTGGTAAAGCAGCAGGATACAAAATTAATGCACAGAAATCTCTTGCATTCTTATACACTAATGATGAAAAATCCAAAAGTGAAATTAAGAAAACACTACCTTTTACCATTGCAACAAAAAGAATAAAATACCTAGGAATAAACCTACCTAAGGAGACAAAAGACCTGTTTGCAGAAAATTATAGGACACTGATGAAAGAAATCAAAGATGACACAAATAGATGGGGAGATATACCATGTTCTTGGATTGGAAGAATCAACACTGTGAAAATGACTATACTACCCAAAGCAGTATACAGATTCAATGCAATCCCTATCAAACTACCAATGGCATTTTTCACAGAACTAGGAGAAAAAAATTTCACAATTTGTATAGAAACACAGGAGACCTCGAATAGCTAAAGCAATCTTGAGAAAGAACAACAGAGCTGGAGGAATCAGGCTCCCAGACTTCAGACTATACTACAAAGCTACAGTAATCAAGACAGTGTGGTACTGGCACAAAAACAGAAATATAGATCAATGGAACACGATAGAAAGCCCAGAGATAAACCCACACACATATGGTCATCTTATCTATGATAAAGGAGGCAAGAATATACAATAGAGAAAAGACAGTCTCTTCAATAAGTGGTGCTGGGAAAAGAATGAAATTAGAACACTCCCTAACACCATACACAAAAATAAACTCAAAATGGATTAAACACCTAAATGTAAGGCCAGACGCTATAAAACTCTTAGAGGAAAACATAAGCAGAACACTCTATGACATACAACACAGCAAGATCCTTTCTGACCCACCTCCTAAAGAAATGGAAATAAAAATAAACAAATGGGACCTAATGAAACTTCAAAGCTTTTGCACAGCAAAGGAAACCATAAACAAGATGAAAAGACAACCTTCAGAATGGGAGAAAAGATTTGCAAATGAAGCACCTGACAAACGATTAATCTCCAAAACTTATAAGCAGCTCATGCAGCTCAGTATCAAGAAAACAAACAACCCAATCCAAAAATGAGCAGAAGACCTAAATAGACATTTCTCCAAAGAAGATATACAGATTGCCAACAAACACGTGAAAGAATGCTCAACATCATTAATCATTAAAGAAATGCAAATCAAAACTACATTGAGATATCATCTCACACAGGTCACAATGGCCATCATCAAAACAATAAATGCTAGAGAGGGTGTGGAGAAAAGGGAACCCTCTTGCACTGTTGGTGGGAATGCAAATTGATACAGCCACTATGGAGAACAGTATGGAGGTTCCTTAAAAAACTAAAAATAGAACTACCATACGACCCAGCAATCCCACTACTGGGCATATACGCTGAGAAAACCATAATTCAAAAACAGCCATGTATCAAAATGTTCATTGCAGCTCTATTTACAATAGGCAGGACATGGAAGCAACCTAAGTGTCCATCAACAGATGAATGGATAAAGAAGATGTGGCACATATATATATATATATATATATATATATATATATATATATATATATATACACACACAATGGAATATTACTCAGCCATAAAAAGAAACGAAATTGAGTTATTTGGAGTGAGGTGGATGTACCTAGAGTCTGTCATACAGGGTGAATGAAGTAAGTCAGAAAGAGAAAAACAAATATCATATGCTAACACATATATATGGAATCTAAAAAAAAAAATGGTCATGAAGAACCTAGGGCAAGATGGGAATAAAGACACAGACCTACTAGAGAATGGACTTGAGGATATGGGGAGGGGGAAGGGTAAGCTGGGACAAAGTGAGAGAGTGGCATGGACATATATACACTACCAAATGTAAGGTAGATAGCTAGTGGGAAGTTGCCGCATAGCACAGGGAGATCAGCTTGGTGCTTTGTGACCAACTAGCGGGGTGGGATAGGGAGGGTGGGAGGGTGGGAGATGCCAGAGGGAAGAGATATAGGGATATATGTATATGTACAGCTGATTCACTTTGTTATAAAGCAGAAACTAACACACCATTGTAAAGCAATTATACTCCAATAAAGATGTTAAAAAAAAAAGTATCAGAAATAGAGTGACTTGTGTACTGTTTAGGATGTTTTGTTTAACATTCAGTAGAATTTTCATTTGTTTCCCTTTTGTTATTGAATTTTTCATATTTATTTTATATTGTTTCTATTATTACTATCTTATCATGTTAGAAATGCCCTCGCTGTAAGTATGAATAGTCATCTGTCTTCTCCTCCACCCCATGCCTTAAGAAAGCACAAATTGGATGAAATGGGCATTCAGACAAGTATGAACTAATGTAACGGAGAACCATTTAATCTCTAAATACTAGTATGGGTCATAAAAGATAACAGAATAGAGCAATCCAGGTTGGCACCAACATCAAGGAGCATGGCAGCAGCTGTAAAGAGTCAGGTGCAGGGCTTCCCTGGTGGCGCAGTGGTTGAGAGTCCACCTGCCGATGCAGGGGACACAGGTTCGTGCCCCGGTCCGGGAAGATCCCACATGCTGCGGAGCGTCTGGGCCCGTGAGCCATGGCCGCTGAGCCTGTGCGTCTGGAGCCTGTGCTCCGCAATGGGAGAGGCCACAACAGTGAGAGGCCCGCGTACAGCAAAAAAAAAGAAAAAAAAGAGTCAGGTGCAAATCTAATAGCTGTGGTGAGGCTGGGGAACTTTCCAAAGCACAGGAAGTTTCCAAAGTCGGTCATGTAGAACTCAGAAACCTAGGGGAGCAGAGGCTGGGCTGTGTGTTTTGTGGCTGGAGGTGATTGTTCCATCAAGTTGCTGCTGACAGTGTCTGCCATTGTTCTCAGGACCATGTGTGTAGCCACACCCACATACTCAACCTGCTACGACAGAGACAGCCTTCACTTATTTCTACTAGTTTTGTGAGGCAAGGACAGTGCCATGGACAGGTAAGAGCGACTACAAGGCAAACGTAAGAAGAAGAACAGAATCTAAGTGTTTGTCCTATTTTACCCAAACGATTGTTTCCCGAACACTAGCATAGGGGTCTTGGTTAAAATGAACCTGAAATCTTATAAAATATGGTAAATTTTATTATTTAGGGACTTCAGGAGAAGGGAGAGCTGATAGTGCCACACTTCTTAAAGAATTACTTCTTCACTGATTCTAATTTTTTGAGTGGGAAACTTAGATACCCAGGACAAATGGGTAAATAATTCAAATGAGAAAATGTCTTCAAATAAATAAGATTTATCTCTGTGTGTGATATTTAACAGAATTTAAAAAATAAATTACATATATATATTTCATTGTTTAAATTCTTAAGTAGAACCTAGTAAACATAAGTAACATGTTTTACACAGAAAAAATAAAATTGTTATTTTCTTAATTCAAAATTATCATTATGAAATCATCATGATCCACCTGTTATTATTCTGTGCATTAAAAAGTAATGTCCTCGGGCTTCCCTGGTGGCGCAGTGGTTGAGAGTCCACCTGCCGATGCAGGGGACGCGGGTTCGTGCCCCGGTCGGGAGGATCCCACATACCGCGGATCGGCTGGGCCCGTGAGCCATGGCTGCTAAGCCTGCGCATCCGGAGCCTGTGCTCCGCAACGGGAGAGGCCACAACAGTGAGAGGCCTGCGTACCGCAAAAAAAAAAAAAAAAAAAAAGTAATGTCCTCAAGAGGTGTTGCATTGTTTCGAGTCATTTGTCCCTGTACTAAATGATCTCAAATTGCTTCTGTTGGTGACTGATGTTTTTTGTAACCTCTCGTTGATTCCCTCACCATTCAGATACCAGTTCTTAACTAGCTGTTACTCTTTTCATATTTGTTTCTAGCATCTATCATTTCATGTGTCTAAATTGTCTGCTTCTGATCGAAAATGACTAAGCCATCTGGGTTTTCAGAAAGCATAAATGGAGAACAGAGTCTGAGCAAGAACTTGAGGGTTTGCTTTAATGCCTGGGGTTTATGATATCCATTGTTTCCATACATATTTTAAACTCATTTATCGATTCTCAATTATGTTCCCAGTGGTTCTAAATGGTTGAAATTACTAATTAGTGACGTCTAAATTAATAAAAGTCTACTGAATTAGAATAAAATTCTGTGATGATGAGGAAAGAGGAGAAGAAAGTAAAGCAGTGATGTTTGTATTAGGAACAGCAAAAACCTTCCAGACAAGCATTGAGTATGCAGCAATACCAGTTCCTTTAACTATATTACCAAGCTGTTGTGTAAAGATTTAAGGAAGAAATGGCTGGCCCAAACATTAGATTCAACTTCTAAGGATATGTGGTTTTAAGTCATTCCTTTGAGATCCTTTCCTCTTACCCTATCATTCCACTGTTATCCAAGCTCATGAGCAAAAAGACAGCTGGTGGCAGGCCTTTGCAAATGTGTTTCTCCCCATACATTACACCTAGTCCCCTAGGACTTATCCTGTCTTCAGGTTACAAGGATATTCTTTGGTGGAATCTCTGGAGGTATGGAAATGAGAAATTTTTAAAAAATAGAAATCTTTGAACTTATGCTGGGAAGAAAGGCCCTTCTTGAAATTCTGGAGTCAGAAAACAGTAAAATAATATGTATACTTCATGTATTTCAGAGGTTTACGCACTAAATGAAACACTGCCCAATGATAAGAGTGTAGTTTTACATTCAGACAAGTCTCTGATTTTAAAGAATTGTCAAGGTCTGTATTGCTTTCTGGGCAAGAACAGAATTATCTTAAAACTCAACAAAAGTAATTCACCTATGAATATGGAATCTTTCACATATTTGACAACCTAAGATTTTTAAAAAATGACACAGGGAAAAGTTACTCTCCAAAAGTGACTTTTATGCTTATTCAACTGTAGTTGCAAAATGAAAAGGCACATGTTCATCACTCATTCCCCCAGAGATGCCTTCACCTGTTCATGCCTCTCAGGCCTCTTCCCATGATGCCATGTGGAGGTGCTAAGTAAAAGCAGCTTTTGCAGAGGATGTATTTCATAGAGACAGACTACAGAGAGCAGCCCAGGCAGATGCACAAAGGCCATAATTCAACGGAGAGGTTCTGTGTCCATGCACAGGGGAGTTAAGCTTCTTCCTTCAGTTCATGAACTCATAGATACCAAACTTTATCATGGCCAAAAGCAAACCAGATGGAAATACTAGGAAGAAGTTAAAAGGTGATAATAAAGCTCTCAGTGGGAAATACGAGATTAAATCTCTAATGACAGACAGAGACTATGCAGATTCGTCAGAGGATGAAAATGTAAAGGGTTCCCAGATTTTAGAAGTTAAAGTTTCACTACTACTTCAGAGACTTGTCACATCTGATTGAGAACACTGCACATGCAGCCAAATACTCTTTTTAGTAGTTACAAGAAGCCTAATCCTCGAGAAAGAGTTCCTTTCTTTGGATGCTTATTAGTTGACTTAACCCAATCAAGCAATTTGCAGTGGAGAAAATCAACTGAGCATTGAAGAAACAAACTACAGTCCCTCCGACGTCACAGCTTACTTCCCCATCAGAACATTATTGCTGGTATTATTATGGAATCCTACCTTAGATAATATGATTGATGTTCATCTGACTGAAATACAGAGCACTGATTATAATATACAGATTTCCAAAACCAAGTAGGTAATTATAGGCCCGCATAACAAACTCTGTTCTTTATCCCCTCCAAAGGAAGTTTCATTATCCCTGTATTATCTTGCACACAGAAAGAATTTCCTGAAGGTGACCTTTTTATAGGTGGTAACCATAGTAACAGATTTCCAGCCGCTAACACTCTGACACCACTTGCGCACTGCAAATGTTACAGGGATGCTGAGGATTGATGTTTTGTATTGCTCTCCAGAGACAGAAGCTGCATAAATACTTACCAATTTGAGAGTTAAGATGTTAAAAGAAATTCAAAGCCATATTTCTTGCTAATCAGACAGCAATCTGTTTTTCTCCAAGATTTCTGCAATGCTCTCACTTAGAGACTATCAAAGTATAAATGAAAAGCATGGATCTTTAAGAGATTCGAGAGAGAGAAAAAAAAAGTTTTTTAAGTGTTCCTTACTTTACTCTTAAATAGGACATTCAAGGGACAAAGGAGCGAGAAACAAACACTCCTTTGGGAACCTATTCTATTTTAAAGTACCTCCTGGAGTCCCCATGAGCTATAATGGGAGGTATAAGCTTTCATCAACAGGGAACTGGCTTGGCTGTGTCCCTAGGAAACTGCAGCTTCAGCACTTGATTCCAAGAGAAAACTTTCAAGGCAGTAGGAAAGTTGGAAGGTATATCTGCCAATTAGAAGCCAGCCAAGAATATGCCAGAAAGGAGAGTGGAAATGGCTGGTAGATAGAGGCCAAGTGAAAATTCAGGCACTCTTGACACATGAGTGGTGAGAAAACACCTTTAATATTTAAACAAGTGAAACATTGTACAGTCTCTGCTTCCTTCTAAAAAAAATGAATTCACTTATATGGCTTGTTTCCCTGTTTTTGGAGACATTCATTTTTATGTTTTCAATAAATATGCTCAACTCTAGGCTTGTTCTCTAAGATATAAGAAAAGTGATTCTTCTCATTTGTTTTGTATGAGAAATTTATTGATGCCAAGTAAGCTTTAAATTGAATAAACGTCATCTCTTAAAAATTCAGTTGTTATTCAAATTTTTGGTACTTCTATACTTCCTGTCATGGTCTTATTCATTTTTTGCTCATTTTACTTAATATATTTGTCTGTGTGTTGTCATTTTTCTCTTTTAAAAATTTTTTGACATGATTCACATTTTGCCTATCATAGTCATGTATCAAGCTACATTTGCTTTCTAATCATTGATCACTATTGTATCATACAGACTCTCAGTTCTATCTCACTCTTTTGTTTGGCTGCTGTCCAGTAAATGTTTCTCAAAATTTGAGTCATCTGGGAATCCATCTAAAGAAAAAAAAAACAGGAAAAAGACATCTACTAAGATCCTCCTTGGTCTACATCTTTCTTAGCCTAGCCCTCAAGTATATAACTTGTCTCTAGTTGACTATCACTTTCTAAACATCCCCATACCCCTTGCCTCTGTGCCTTTTCACAGACTTACCTCATGCCTGGAGTGTCTCCCCCATTTCCTCCTATTCACAGTCTACTCTCATTTTAAGACTCCTCCCCAAATATCTCCTCCATCATGAATTCCTTCCAACAGGGTTGGATTTCTCTCTTCCTTGAGTTCTCTCTCCCGTTATTCCTTTTATGGTACTTTCATATTCTGCTTTTTTATAATTATTATGTCCTTATCTCATTATAAAGTTTCTTGCACAGGAAGCTATGACATTCTTGCATCTCCTATAGTATCTTACAAGTATATGTATAAATAAACTCAAAGAGTTACTCAATGGAATAGAACTTGTTTTTGTCCTTTATGTAGTTTCTCTTATCCTAATTTCTAATATCCTAAGCCACATGCTTTTTAAGTTACTTTGAAACTGCTATCTTCCCCTATTTAAAATCCCAAATGTTTTCTTCACTTTTGATGACTCCACTCCACAATACTTTGGGGTGTTTTGCTGTTGCTCTTCTTCACTTGTCTAATAGCTCTTCTCTCAATTTCCTAAGATATCCTGTGTTTTTGCCAAATTAATGTCATTTCTGTCACTCTTTTTTAGAAACCCTGACATAATCTTCATTTCTGTCCCACTAGTATGTCTCTCCTTTACTCATTAAACACTTCCCTCTCCGCGAGTTGGTGTCCCTCTCTCTTCACTGTCACCACCCATATCCCCATCTGCCTTACGTACGCGCCTCCTGCTCCTCTCACCTGCCTTCCCTTTGAGCCTTCCGTTATTTGTTTGTCATTTTTAATCAAGGCTCCTCTTAATCGTCTTACCTCTTCTGAATCTTCCTCACAATTTTCACTCTATTCTTTCTCCTCTCAATTATTTGCTTCACTATTTAAATATTCCCTAATGTACCTGTTTATTAAGAACTTAGGCAACTTTACAAGTTGACCACTAAAATTCTACTGATATAACTCAGTAGAATTATCGGTATTATACATAGACATTTTCTGTTAAGCCTTTCAGAGTCCCTTTAACACTCTATGGAAATTATACCATATAATTAGATAGATTGATAGACAGATAGGAGAGAGACAGAGACAGGCCACATGTCTTCCTAAAGTCACACCATGATTTTAGGTAGTTCTCACTGCCCAATTCTACAAAGGATCTGATTTGAAACTCAGAGCCTCACAACGGTTGCAGAAATGACACAAGGATTGAGAGCAAACATTTTTTTCCTATGGCTTCCCTTTATTGAACCACGAAAACTGAGTGTTCACCCTGGCTTCAATGGCAAACAGAAAACCAGAATCCCGTACAACTTGTAAGACTCAGAAATGTATTATAAAATCAAATTTGCTATTCCACTCTGAGAAGATATAGTAGAAATACTTTTTATATTCCTCCTGCTAGGCACAAGCACAAACTCTGGGCATTATATATAAAACAAATGTAAGAAACTCTGAAAGTTAGAGAGAAGTTAGACTGGCTACAGAACTTAGGACCCAAGTGGGAAAAAAATGATGAATAAAATTAACAAACCTTTAGTAAGATTGAGAAAGAAAAAAATAGAGAGAGAGAGAAGACACAAATTACCAATCACCATACAAAGTGAGCTTTATTCCAGGGACGCAAAGTTGGTTTAATATTTGAAAATCAATCAATTTAACCCAGCATATTAAAAGGATAAAGAAAAAAATGTATATGATCAATCAATACAGGAAATAGTATCTGATAAAATTCAGCATCCATTCGTGATAAGAACTCTCAAAAAAACTGAAATAGAGAGAAATTTCCTCAACTAATTAAAGATCATTTTTTAAAAACCTAATGGCAACAATATTCTTAATAAAGAACGGCTGAATGCCTTCTCCCTCCCCCAAACTGGGAATAAGGCAAGGTTGTCCACTCTCAACATTCTTATTCAACACTGCTGGAAGCTCTAACCAATGCAAGAGGGCAAGAAAAGGAAGTAAGAGGAATAGAAATTGGAAAGGAAAAAGTAAAACTAACCCTATCTGCAGATGACATAATTGCCTAGATAGAAAAATCCCAAAGAGTCTACAAAAAAATTCTTTTAGAATCAGTAAGTTCAGCAAGATTACAAGATATATAAGACACACATACAAAAATATATGTATTTCCATATACTAGCAGTGAATACATGGACACAGAAATTAAAAATACAATACTATTTACAATTATTTTAAAAATTAAATACTTAGGAGTAAATCTAACAAAACATGTACAAGACTTTTATGTTAAAAATTAAACAACATTGTTGAAAGAAATTAAGGTCTAAATAAACAGAAAGACATACCACATTCATGCATTAGAAGACCCAACATAGAAAAGATGTCAATTCTCCCCAAATTGACATACAGATTAAATGTACTTTCTATCAAAATAACAATAAGATTTTTGTAGATATTGAGAAAATTATTTAAAAGTTGTATGGAAAGGAAGAGAAGCTAGAACCGCTAAAATAATTCTGAAAAAGGAGAATAAAATGGGAGAAATCAGTCTACCCGACTTAAAGGTTTATTATATAATAGCTATAGTGATTGAAACACTAAGTGTACTGTCAGAGGGATAGATACTTAGATCAGTGGGACAGAACAGAGAACCCAGAAGTACATCCACATGAATACTTTTGTGTACAACTTATTTTTGATAAAGACACAAAATCAATTCAAGGGAGGAAAGAAAACTTCCCTTGAGAAAACAAGTGATGCTGTAGCAATTAGATATCCATAAACAAACAACAGAAAAAACTGGACCTCAAACTAAGTCTTATACCTCATGCAAAAATTAATTCTAAATGGATAACAAACTTAAATATAAGGTGTAAAGCCCTAAAATTTTTAGAAAAAAAATGCAGGATAAAAATCCTTGGGATCTAGGGCTAAGTAAAGAGTTCTTAGACTCTTGACAGCAAAGACATAATCCATAAGAGGAAAAATTGATAAATCGAAGTTTATTAAAATAAATTTTTTTCTCTGTGAAAGACTCTGTTAAGAGAATGAAAAGACAAGTTATGGATTGGAAGAAGATATTTGCAAACCATACATTTGACAAAGAACTGGTATCTAGAGTACAGAAAGTCTCAGAACTCAATAGCAAAAGACAAAAACAAAAACAAAACAAAAAAACCCAACATGCAATCCAATTAAAACACCGGCAAAAAGCATGAAGTGACATTTCTCTGAAGAAGATATACAGATGGCAAATAAGCATATGAAAAGATTTTCAAGATAACCATAAGGGAATGCAAATTAAAACTACAATTTAATACCACTATCAAAATGGCTAAAAAAAAATAGTAACATCAAATGCTAGCAAGGATATGGAGAACATATCCATTGCTAGCAATATCATACATTGTTGGTGGAATGTAAAATAGTAACATCACTCTGGAAACAGTTTGGCAGTTTTTCACAAAACTAAACAGGTAATTCAGCAGTTATACTCCTGAGCATTTATCCTAGAGAAATGAAGACTTATGTTCACACAAGAACCTGTACATGAATGTTTACAGAAACTTTATTCTTCTTTTTTTTAACATCTTTATTGGAGTATAATTGCTTTACCATGGTGTGTTAGTTTCTGCTTTAAAACAAAGTAAATCAGTTATACATATACATATGTCCCCGTATCTCTTCCCTCTTGCGTCTCCCTCCCTCCCACCCTCCCTATCCCACTCCTCTAGGTGGTCACAAAGCACTGAGCTGATCTCGCTGTGCTATGCGGCTCCTTCCCACTAGCTGTCTATTTTACGTTTGGCAGTGTATATATGTCCATGCCACTCTCTCACTTTGTCACAGCTTACCCTTCCCCCTCCCCGTATCCTCAAGTCCATTCTCTAGTAGGTCTGTGTCTTTATTCCCGTCTTGCCCCTAGGTTCTTCATGACTTTTTTTTCTTCTTAGATTCCATATATATATGTTAGCATACGGTATTTGTTTTTCTCTTTCTGACTTACTTCACTCTGTATGACAGACTCTAGGTCCATCCACCTCACTCCAAATAACTCAATTTCGTTTCTTTTTATGGCTGAGTAATATTCCATTGTATATATGTGCCACATCTTCTTTATCCATTCATCTGTTGATGGACACTTAGGTTGCTTTCATGTCCTGGCTATTGTAAATAAAGTAGAAACCTTATTCTTAATAGCCAAAAACTGGAAACAACAAAGATGTCCTTCAATGGATAAACTGTTAAACTATGGTACACTTATACCATGGAATAATATTTAACAATAAAAAACTATTATTACATGTAATAACTTGGATTAATCTCCAGAGAATGACGTTGAGTGAAAAAAAGTCAATCCCCAAACATTACATACTATATGATTCTTGAACCATATATAATATTTATAACATTTAATATTATTAATATTTAAATAAATATTTAGTATTGTTAATATTTAATATTTGAATCATATATAACATTTTTGAAATTTAAAAAATTACATAAAAGGAGGACAGATTAGTGGTTGCCAGTGGTTAAGGAGGGGTTAGGGATGGGAAAGAAGTAGATGTGGTTATTATAAAAGGGCAGCATGAGGGATACTTGCAGTGATGGAAATGTTCTGCATCTTGATTGTATCAAGGTCAATACCCCTGTTGTGATATTACAATATAGTTTTGCTGGATGTGTTCTATTAGGAATCACGGGGTAAAGGGTACATGAGATTTCTTTGTATTATTTCTTACAACTGAATGTGAATCTACAATTATCTCAAAAAATTCAACTAAGAAATAAAATTTGTATAACTAAAACAAAATAGTTTCTATTCAAAAGAATAAAAATTTCATGAACTAAGTATAAAAAACTCATGTTGCTTCAGATACAGGAGTTCAATTCATTTAAGCCTTCCCCAAATAATTAAAATGTTCAATAACAAAAGTACCAACCTAGAGAAAATGTGCATTTCGGCAGAAAGTCAGGCTCTCTCCATTTCAGTGGTTTAATGGGGAAAAAAATTAACAAGCTTTATGATTTGAAAACCTTTGAATACTTCTCAAAAACAAAGAGCTGTTTCCTGATGCCCAAATTGAGCAATTCTATAGTGTTTTGTTTGTTTCTCCTGAGAAAGGTATGCAGTCTTACCTAGAACAGCAGGTCAATTAAAAAGACCTTAAAAAGATGCTTTCCTCTTTTTAGTAACTTTGTGAAATGAAATTTTAAAAACATCTGCAAATCTATTTTTTAATTATTATTTAGAGAGATAATCCTATTTGATAATGCCTTATGCTTGGATAAAAGACTTCTCAAAGCTACAGAACACAATGCTATTGTGTAACTGTCCCAAAACACCTCTATCATTTTGTTCTTCATTATCTGTTGTTTTTTTCCCTTTTAACACCTCAGTGAGAAACATTTATCTGGGCCATTTGCTTGCTCATATGGAGATTTTAGGAAGAGGGGAAAAGCCAACAATCTAAGTAAATTCAGCATCATATCTTCAATCCCTGAACACCATCTTCTTTAGAAGACTTATTAGCTTATTATTTTTCATGAAAGCTGAAAGCACATTATGGAGCTCTAGTCTGTCAAGCATTTCCACCACATTTGGACTTAGTAGGCCTAAGAGTTACCATAGTTACTAATTAACTCTGTCCTGAATGCATTAGACTCCATAGCAGAGATTGTTACATTATGTAAAAATGCTTTTGCTCTAAATAAATTAAGAGACTATGCTAGATGAATTAAATCTTACTGCAAATAAAATCAACTCACCTCTTATTAAACTATTGAAGTTTTTTAATCTAATTAAGCCTCAGAATTTGCAGTATTTTTACATTTGACTAGCTCAGTCTAAAATACAGCTAAAATGCTGTCTCTCTCCCTCGTTTTTGTTTTTAAAATATAATATATTGTTACCCTTATAAACATAAATCTGTATTCTTCTGGATCCAAGGTCATGTTCATAGTAAATTTTAATGCATTGTACTATTAAAATAAGATTTAAATGTAAATATTTTCCAAGTTATTTTACTGTAACAATTTTTTAAAGTGTATGCAAACCATTACAATGGTACAGTTTTTCCTAGAAAGTAATGTATAGTTTCTAACTATATAGTATATGAGACAGTAGGAAAGAATCAATAAAGCTTGTCTTTTTTCTAGTTTCCACACAATATTTTGAATTCTCACATCAATTTATTTGAAATTTAAAAAATTAATTTGTTTTTGAATTCCGTATTTTATATCTATAGACATTTTAAATGCTTATATTTACAGTATAAAAAGTTATTAAAATAAAAATAGAAAAAATCTAAATATACTTAAGCCTTATGATAGTTATACTAATTTAACAGAAGAAAACAATCCTAAATGTCAACAAATAACCTGTTTATGAGGAAATTAATTTTACAATGATTTTTATCCATTTGTTATCCATTTAAATTTGGTTAATAAATTATCCAAATAATCATATACTTTTGTAACAATGATGTAATATAAATTAAAAACAATAATAAATTAATGTTTTCAGTGTCTAATATACATCTTGTAAAATAGATTCTACATCCACCTCTGAGGAGTGTAAAAGTTCACATGATAATACTGGGACAAACAACAAGAAGAAGTGTTTAATAGAAAAAAACACCTGTGGAACTCTTCACCTGAATATCTTACAGTAGAAGATGTCAAAGCACCTCAAATCCGTATAACCATACCATTATCTTTCCCATTAAACCTGTTACTCTTGTGGTATTTCCTTATTAATTTAGGGAACCTCACCTACCCATTTAAGCCAGAATTTAGAAATGATTTCTTCTATCTAACCACCCTATCTCACACATATAACATACATCCAGTGGGTCACAAATGCCTTAAAGGTTTTCTTCTGTCACTTTCTCTCCATTTCCTTTTCCCACTGTCTTTTGTTTTAAAGATTTTTTTTTTTGATATGGACCATTTTTAAAGTCTTTATTGAATTTGCTACAATACTGCTTCTGTTTTATGTTTTGTTTTCTTGGCCGAGAGGTATGTGGGATCTTAGCTCCCCAACACAGGGATAGAACCCGCACCCCCTGCATTGGAAGGTGAAGTCTTAACCACTGGACCAATAGGGAAGTCCCCCACCATTGTCTTGATTCAGGTTTTAGTCTCTCTCTCTCTCTCTCAAATAAAATAGTCTCCTAACTGTTCTCCCCACCACCAAATTTGTCCTTTACAAATTCATTCTCCATATTACTCTCCAGTCTCCTTCTAAACTGAAAAAAATATACGTATCATATTATTTCTCTGCTAAGATCCTTCTATTCATTGGTGCATTTATTAAATCAATACTTACTGAGACCTATACTACTCTACACCTATAGATGCTGAGTATATAATGAGTATGACACTAGTGTATGTCCTTATAATCCTCAGGCACATTTAGAGAGTCCCTCTGTGTTCCCACAAAGCCTCCCTCTGTGCAGCCTCATAAAAGTGAAGAATGGCCAAAAGGAATTCCTTTACAAAGCCCTGGGTAATTCCAAAGCCTGGTGATCTGGGGGAAACCTTAGAAGAGACTGATCTACAAGACAAAAAGCCTTGTGATGAAACAAATGGCCTTTTATTCTCTAGTATTGGTCTCTATTGCATCCCTTTCCATTCCCTCCCTTTACCTAAGAATCTACATACTCTGATACATACCCCCCAAATTCCATGATTTCTCCAGACCCTCCTTTTTTCACATGCCATTTGTTTTCTCAGCCTCAGCACCTTACTCCTTATGTGCCCAGGGATTTCCCTTTCCCTTTCAAGATTCAGCTCAAATGTCATCTCTCTAGGGAAGACTTCCTTGATCAGTTGCCTATCCCCCAAACTCCTTCTGTACTCTCATGTCTTACATATAAAACTGACTTTTCAAATACATAATAGAATTCAGAATTACTGAAGCTATGGGGAGACAGGTACTCTCACGCACTGCTGGTGGGAGTATAAATTGGCATGATCTCACTGGAAGGCAATTTGGAAGTGTCGCATGAAAATGCACATGCTAGTTGATTTCTTTTCCTCTTTCTCTTGAATGCTCCCTCTCTAACTGAAAATATGACCAGTGAGAAGACAAAGATATAAGTAGATAAGTGTTATTTCAGTCTCACTAATAATATTAAAATTGGAAATAACCCAAATAGTCAACTATACAGGAATGCTTGAATAAAATATGATGAAGTGGAAAAAAACAAGCCAATCAAAGAATGCTTAATTGCCTAGGGAAAATATCATTATCATTAAGGAAGTAAATCAGAATATAAAATTTTATGAACAATTTTCTTTTTAAATATTACAAATATGCATACTAAAAAGAATGAAATAGAATATAACAAAATGATATGGTGATTATCACTGGAAAACAGTTTTGTGGGTAAATTGTATTTTTCCTCTTTCTATATTCTCCAATAATTGTGTGTCAGGTTTAATAATAAAAATAGTATATTTCAAATGAATTAGCAGATTGCTAAGGTGAACTAATCCATCCATCTATCCATTCATCCATCATTGAAAAAGGTCATTCCAAAGGTTTTGTGCAAACATATTCTTAGTTACACCTTGTTTCTGACCCTAATCACTGAAATGAACGGTGCCAGGGTCTTCAATTCTGTCTTATCAGCTAGAGAAAGACTGTCTCCAGATAGCATGCTTTCAGAAATCGGACACACTGTAATAGAGAAATGTGAGCTCTCGTAAATGAATGCACACTGCATAGATTTTGAACGCTTGCCTTACCATAGAAGTGGGATTGTGACTGCTAAAGACCTTCAAAAAACAAGATATTCATTATATCCAGGTCATATTGACATTTTCCTTATTACTGGGGAAAAAAAAAAGTCACTTTCAAAGAGCCACTGAAAAGTCACAGAAAAACTTTCCAAAATTCTATGTAAAACCAATTCTCCCTAACTCATATTGATTTTTTCTTTCTTTTTCACCTTGTTTACTGTTCTTAGGGACATTTGGCGATAGTGGTTGGTATGTTTAGAGCGCAGTAGAGGATGCTGCAAAGTCCCTTGAGGGCTGATCTTGGGTAAGAATTCTTTTCATTTGATATCTGGAGCTCTCAAGCTGTAAATGAGGATAATACCCTAAACCCTTACCATTTTGATAAGAGAATCATAAAGATTAAAGAATTGTAAAAATGAATGAGATACAGGTAAAATTTGTCATTGGATTTTACCAATAACCATATTATAATCATCATGTTTGAAAGAGAAGAGAAAGTAACAATGAGCATCACCCACATTACACAGAGCATCATTCCTGTGGACTTTCCAGACGTTAGTCATCTGAGAACATATTTTTTAAGTACTGAACTTTTAGTCACTTGGATGCAAAGAGGTTTGAAGAGCAATCACTGCTTTGAATGGAATTGTTCTTTCTTTTTCCTGAGGCTGTCAGCAAATGCCCTCAATAATCCATACCCTCAATAGAGAGATCTTGAAGAAAAACTGCCAAAGAGATGTACAGAAAAAATTCTCGCTAAAAAGCAGCAGAGCAGTCAACTGTTTCCAATAACAGCTCCATTATCACACTAATTGATTGTAAAAAAATAAAATTAAAATTAAAAAAAAGAGAGAGACAAAAGGAAAAAGAAAGAAAACCTCTTTTTTTTTTTAACAGGCCGAGCAACTTCTAAACAGAGTTCTTTAGTAAGCTTACGAAGAGGCAGAATAATAACTTTGAAAGTCTTGGTGTCACTCATAAAGAAATTGAAATCCTTGCATTTTTCAGCATTGTATCACTTAAAGACAGCTGAAAGTTTTTTTCATTGCTCTAGACATTATTTTCTTTTGCTAGCTGTCATTTTCCGTAGGTAGAGCACTGATCCGTTGTATCTCAGGAAAAAAAAAGAAAATCCACACAACCGCTGCCTGCAGCCAACAAACGCCGCAAATCTTCAAACTGATTTTCAGAATAAAGTGGTCTATTTCCCAAAGATTCATTCTCCAAAAACGAAGCCTCAAGTCAGCTTCTGTGAAAGAGCATAGACCCATGCAGATAGAGCATGGCTCTTTTCTTCCCACCTGTGCAGCTCCTCTGAAGACACAAGTTCAAAGCTTTGGTAAAGTGAAATGCACACTACCACTGGAATCGTTGGTCTTCCAAGAAAAGGGCAAAAAGGATAGAGATAGAAACAATATACCATAATAGTCAAAACGGAAGGTTACAACACTTGCTTGCTGTGTGACTTACAGCATTCACTCGCCTTCTCTGTTAGCATTTCCCCATTTATAAAATAAAGGATATGCTGTGGCCTAATGTTTTCCAAACTCAATAGGAAATCATATCAAATAGCAAATTCCATTTCATGGAGCCCTTTGAGGTCTTTCAGAATAGTAAATCTCTAAGTACAAAAATATCATGAAAAGCAGAATGACAGCTTAGCAGTCAACTGGAAAGGTTCAGAAGGAAGAAGTGTGTGGTTTACTTTTTCTGAGAATGTTCTATGAACTGAGGCTTTAAGCAGAGACAACACGTACGCTTTTGTAGAGAGGAAATCAAAAGTGAAGGTAAAGAATTTTAATTTTATAAATCACAAATAAGGTATCAGCAGAGCTTCAGGCATTAGAGAAAAACAAAGGGAAGCACACAAATCCCAAAATTTCTTACACTGGAATGGAGACTTTTTTTTTGCAAATGGATTTTACTAGGCTTTTGAGCTTTAAGAGGTTTTTATTTTTTAAGATATATTTTAATTTTAATTTTTTTAATTGAATGAAAGATTCTTTTAATTCTGTAGTGCTTTACAATTTTCAAAAGTTTCACACACATGATTTCATATAATCCCGTCAGTAACTCCTTTTCCCCCCACCCATCTTTGCCCCTCCCCCCTCCCCACTGGTAACCACTGATTTGTTCTCTATATCTGTGAGTCTGCTTCTTTTTTGTTTTTTTCACTAGTTTGTTGTATTTTTTAGATTCCACATATGAGTGATATGATACAGTATTTGTCTTTCTCTGCCTGACTTATTCCACTTAGCATAATGTCCTAAGAAGTTTTTAATTGAAGAAAATACGTCACCGTGGGCAAAAGCTTGCTTTCTTTACCGTACACACACACACACACACACACACACACACACACACACACACACGCACCCAACTTAGCTTTATTTCCCCCTACATATGATACATCTCACATTTCATTCTGGAGATATCTACTATATGACTGTCAAAAATAGGTTCGAGGTCACAGTTCTGTGTAGATCAGAGATGATAATTCATAATAAGTGTCAACCACTGCCTCTTCCCAGAACCCATGACAAACATCACTAAACAATCAGGGAAAGTACGTCCGGGCAACTACTGTCAATGGTCCAGATTGGTACACAGTTGAAACGCATTTTCCCTTCCTATTATAATGAAAAGAGCCCTGGGATAGGGTCAGAAGTCCTGATTTTTAATGCTAAGTCTGTACTATCCTTTAGCAAGCCACGAAATTCCCCATGCCTTGATATTTCCTGTAAAACTGAGAGTTTAACTAGATAACCTCCAAACTACAACCCATTCCAGTTATTAGTGACTCCAATGTATACAAATATTTTTGTCATACTACCAAAAACTCCACCACCACTAATACATATATTCACATTAATGAATGATATTCCACGACTATAGTTTCAGGGTTTGTCCCATACAACACTCCCCCCCAAAAAAAGAACACTTTATATAGGTAATATGTTAAAGTTAACTGGTCATTTATAGCCCCATTTGAATGAGTTTATCAGGTTCTTTCTAATCAAGGAGCACATCTACACCTCTCGCACTCTCTCTTATTTTCTTACTAATTAAAAAAGTAATTAGATCAATTAATTATTTTAGTTACAAAATCAAAAATTACTGTGTATTTATAGCAAGCCTGGTTATTGGGGAGATTTCTTTCAGAAAATTATGGAATCTTTATGTTCTAATGACTATTTTCTCCCCATAATTTAGTGCTCACTCTCTCTGAAAGTAAGGATAATTGGCATGGAAAGAAACACTAGCGCTCTGCTGCAATAGCCTACATGATTAGAATGTGGTGTGTCAATGTTAGAGCATTCCATTTTTAGTATTGGTCCTTATCTCCATGGAGCAACTGAAAAAAATTATATTTTACATTACATAACAAAAAGAATAAGATACAGAACAGTGAAGAGAGATGACAATTTCAAGTATTAAAGAATTAGTGGTATGAGGAAAAATATTAAAGAAGGGCACTCATGACTGCCAACTCAATCTTCAAGGAGGAAATGAATTAGTCAGGGAGATGAAACCATGGACATGGTTACTCAAGTCTCACCTTCAGTCGGAAATCAGACTAGCAATCAGGAAATCATATTCTTTGTATGATGTTGGGCAAGTTGTTTCATCACTGAGGCTTACTGCATGCATTTCAAAACAACATGAGGGATACTGTCATATAATCTATAAATATATGTATCATTTAATATTATAAATTATTATATATAGTTATATATTAATGAAATTGATCTTTTTCTCAATGTGGGGACAGTAAGTGATTTTAAAGCTTAGATATTTATACTCGAAAACACTAAACCCCTTTACATCAGATGAAAGAACTGATTAGTTCTCTTACTTACAAATAATAAAAAATTATGATTGTATCCGTTTCCTAGGGCTTTCATAACAAAGTACCACAAACCTTGTAGTTACAACAACAGAAATATATTTTCTCACAGTTATAAAGACAGAAAGTCAGAAAGTCTGAAATTAACATGTCAGCAGGGTTGTTTCCTTCTTGGGTGAATTCACTCAGAAGGTGAATCTGTCCCATGAGTCTCTCCTAGCTTCTATTGTTTATTGGCAAGCCTTGGTGTTCCTTGGTTAACAGCAACAGAACCTAGTCTCTGTTGTTACACAGTGTTCTCCCTGTGTGTGTATATGAGTCTGTATCTCTTCTTTGTATTTTAGTCTGTCTGTAATAGCAAAAACCTGATGGTAGTGAGACAACTATCCTGAGATCATACAGCTAACAAGTGGGGGAGCTTAGTTTCAACACAAATCTGTCTGATTGCAAAGTTTGTGTTTTAACCACCACTAGATAGTTCTTTATTTGTCTAGTCAGTCACAGTGCCAAGTATAGCCAAAAAAAGAAGGGGAAATAGAATGTACTGAAATTGGAAGATAATGGAAATTTAACCACTTGCATAGCAACTCTTACAACAAGTGTGGATTCACAATTAAATTATACTCAAAGTGTTCCCTTTCTGGTTTGAAACATTAACACCAGAAAATAGGCTAAGTGTCATTGCTAGCAGGAGTAAAGCTTACTCTTTGCTAGCAAACATCATGGAAGCAACTAGCCAAAGAACAAACTTAAAGCTCCATGAGTACAGGGACTACTGAGTTTATCACCCTAGCTTCAGGTTCTGGCACTGGATCTTCAATTCTGCCACATAACAGCTAAATACCTAACATTTCAAAAGAACTTACTAGGGGCCAGGTAATGTAATAAATGTTTTCCTTACATTATTTTATTTTATCTTTCACATGAATGCTATGAGGGCTATTATCCCCATTTATACATTAGGAAACTGAGGCTTAGAAAAAGGTTATGAAGCTTGTGAGTGGTGCCATGCGAACATCAATCCTAGCCTAATAAGATACTAACCTTCACACTCTGGATAACATAAAGGGCAATATACACTCACCAGCTGTCCAGACACACCACTAGCATCTACATAATTAAATCCTTCCAGAATAGCTGCACATCTTGGATACAACAGTAACTGTTGACAACTGCCTAGTATCATCATTGAGAATGACAGGAAGTAGAAAGCTAATGACTTTAGGCCTAGATTTTTCTCCACAGAGCCATTAACCCTGCAAGCAACCCATGAAAGTCAGGTATTGCTGGCATAAGCATTTTTAATTCCTAAGAGAACCATCAACCTAGAAAACATAACCAAAAATGTAGATTTTGTTTCACTAATAAGAACATTTTTTGAGACTTATCAAGTAAACAAATTCTTCAGCTTTGCTATGTGCAAGTAGATGGCTTTCTCAGCAAATTGGCTCTTCACATTTGGGAAGCATGCCTTGAAGAAGGTTGATTAAAACAGAAATAAAGGAACAACTGGTAACATCAGTAATCCTGATGATCAAACACCAGACGGTAGCCTCTTATCGGAGACAGACAAAACAGCATGCCGCATGTCCTCCAGACCATCCTAAACAAAGCTGAACTAGCTACCGCAAGGAAAGAGGCTATGATCAGAGCAGCATCCATTTCTAACATTTCACACCTAGCTCGTCTTCATCCACACTTTCCGCTAACAAAGCCATACCATCCATGTTATATATGATGATGATGGGCAAATTCTGTCTATTCTACCGATCCACTGACTATACACACTCCCTCTAAGTACCACTGTATTTGTAGCTGGGAAATACATAATCATGACGATAAAACGTATTGAGTGCTTATTATGTACTAGCTAACTGCAGACTGTGCACACAGTACTATGTGACATGCTAAGAGATCTACATGTATTATCCCATTTAGTCTCAAAAGAACCAGTGATATTAACACAATTACAATCCCCATCTTACAGAGGAGGAAAGTGGCGATCGCAGTGGTGAAGTTACTTGCACAAAATCAAACCCAAGTCTCTCTTATTCCCTTCCATTTGCTCTTAAACCCTGCATTCTGCTTAATTATATTTGTTAGTCAGGGACTAGTCAGTAACAGATAATTCTATAGTTACAGAGGAGTGGCACAGAACAAATCCTGCAATCTCGACATCATACAACTCTTGTATCAGACACAGTTAGCAACAGGAAACAGTATTGAGCCCAGACAAAGAGACTTGAATGAAGAGATTGTTTGCAGAGGTGTTGGCAAGGTTAATGGAGAGAGAAAGGAGGTAGGTTGATGTTCACAGAGATTAGCAACAAAGGAAAACCAAGGCCAAAAGAAGATGGGAAGAAAACAGTATTAGTGGAGCCAACGAAAAGGAAAACCACAGAGGAGTTGCACTGTATAATAAGGTCAAGGCACTAGAGCAGGGAATGAGAAGGGACAAAATACCCTGACACCTCCCCTTCCTTTTTCCAATATTTGCCAGTGCTTCCCATTGGCAGACCCAACTGAGAGCCATTCAGCAAGAGAGTCCAGATGATACAGTCTTTAGAAGCCAAGGAACACAGCACAGACAGGAGAGGATGAATCCAGGGAGCCACACCAAACACTTGTTATAAAGGATCTGGAGACCATGCTGAGACTGACATCAAGGTTAAAAGTCTGAAACTAACCTGATATATAAGCAAAAGCAGTTATCACTTTTCAGTTTGTGGCCTTTAAAAATTACCATACCCTACTGCCCTACACAATTTCTGCCCCCTTAGGTATGCCCTTATGTTTGCCAAATGCCACAGGTTAGCATTATTTCAGAAAAATAAAAAATCTGCTTACAGCAGAAGGACTCTTCCTCCCTTGAAACTGTCACCCTATAGTCATTGGTCTGTGTTCTTCCTGATACTGGCTGTGTGCATTGGTTCCACATTTCCCTATGGAACTTTCCCATTTTTCATGTTTCAGAATCCCCAGAAATCTAGCTCTACAAAAATATGTGGGATATAGTGATGCAATCATAGCAGAAACATGAAGGCTATGAGGAAATAAAAAGTTGTACAAGGAGGTGTGGGTTGGTAGAAGCTAAGAGGGAGGATTTATGTTATAAGCAGACTAAAGAAAGTGATGCTTATCAATTGTGACTTGATTGAGTGAGAATCCCTTGATACTCTAGAGAGAAAGATAAACCAAATGAGAATGACAAAAGAATGTTTTAGGAATTGGTCCACCAAGATTCAAGTCAATTAATATTAAAATAGTGCTCCCATTTTCAAAAGATTTAAAACTAGTTCAAATCGGTATTTAGTTTTTGCTTAGTAGTTCTAACATTTTAAGTTAAAAGAAGCAATAAATCAGTCCCTGGGACAGGTATTCAATTAAGTAGTGTATTTCTAGAATATCTTCAACAGCAATAGATTAAGAAAAATTAATGTCACCTTATTTGATCATATCAGGCTATTCTTTTTTAATCTTGAGAATGGCCCAAAGTTAGTTTTCATTGGTAAACTGAGAAACACAGTTCATGAAGCAACAAAGCTGGGAAAATAAACAAAACAAAGCAAATTGCTATTTGTAATATTACTTACTTCATTAGGCGAACACCTTCTGGGAAACACTAAGAACCATGCATTGAAGTTACACATGCCAACTAGGACATTTTCTATGATCCATTAGGCTTCCTGCAATAGAAAAAGTAATTATGTTGCCATTTCATAATTGTCTCCTGAAACATTTATGCAGGTGTCAAGGATGCATTTGACACAATTCAGCGCCCCATGATGCCTTTAGCGAAAACATTTAAAACGTGGTGCATAAGTGAAGAATTTTTGTGGATTGAAATGCATAATAAAAGTGAAAGTGGCAACTTTTGAGAAACAAAACATTAAATATACCTGGGGGACTTAGAGCTTTTCCAAGGACGTATTTGTTGTTGCTTTTTTTTCCCTCTGGATTTAGATATGCCCTAAGATGCTGAGATCTTTTCTGATAGATCTTTGAGAGAAAATTTGAAGACTAATGTGCCAATGTTCTCTTCTACTCTGAGGGCCTATAGAAAATCCACAGCAGTATAATTTGTTACCCCCACAATACATATCCATAGTTATTTTTTATAAACTCCCTCTGAGAAGAAAACATCCATTTTTAATTTTCAAATTATTATTCACAATCCAATGTCTTTCCTTTTGGACTTGTTTCTCTTGATACAAATCCCTATGTAGTTTCCCAAGTCAAGATGGTAAAGGAAAACAATTTATAGGAATTTGTTAACTCCCCTGTAACAACTAATGTTGAAATGCAGTATCATTTTTAGCTGCAATTATTCTAGCATATATGATTAAGAATCACCAGAAAAATGTTCCCTGGTTCCATTGTTACACCCTTCTCAGATCTTCTTTGTATTAGCAAATTTGGAGTCCGAATCTTCCGTTAAAAATGCATATTTTCAATCTCATGTTAGTTTAGAAGGCCTTAAAGTAGTATGTCAGGTATAGTGTTTAATGTTTTATGAAGCATCTATTGCCTTACAGGATCCGTCCAGCAACTTTATGGGACAGAAAGGACAGGTGGTATGATCTCATTCCGCAGTTGAAGAACTGAAGCTTAGTGATGTTAATGACTTGTCTATTTATTCAACCAAGTTGTGGAGGAGAGGACAGGAGACACAACATGGGGCACCTACTCTTTGCTCCTTGATCATATTGATACCACATGGCTTCCTAGCAGGATGGAGCTCAATTTAGAGGAGTAGAGGGCTCCAATCACCCCAGTCTCCTTAAAGCATGGAGAAACTCAGTAGTCAAACTATACCTCTCTAATGCCCTACATGGTGGTCACCTCGATCTCCTAGGCCAAGATAATAAGGAACCCTTTGGGGGACTGTACTTCCCAGGTGCTCAGAAAGCCAGGGAGTCTGCTACCGGTTAATTCCTTTTCTTTTTAAATCCACTGTTTTTTATTGTAGACTCTAAATTAGTACTCTAGGTTTTATGTCTGGCTGGGCCACTGACTTGCTATTTTATCCTGAGAAATGAACTTGACCTCTCTACTTAACTAGCTGCAAAATGACTATAATAAGGGTCATCTCTCAGGAGTGGTGTGCAAATTCTTTTATTATAATTGCTATATTCCATCATGCAGAGGAAAATGCTATGCCAATTACAGATTAGGACTAGGTTAGATGCCAGTAAATCTTAAGCAGGAGAGTAAAGATATTTATGAAGAATGACTTTCTTAAAAAGATGTATAGCATCAAATATTTACAGCATTAGAAAATTTATTTCAAGGACAGTCATCAGTACGATAGCCTTCTCTCTGGAAATGTTAACACCTAACAATGACGGAAAAAATTCAAAGTTGTTCCTGAGCCTACTGATTTCATTCAAAAACAAAAACAAAATGCAAAACTGCAAAGCAATCTAGGGAAAAAAAAAAAGTAGTAGGCAAGATTTCAAAGGATATTCCAATTGCCCAAATCAATGCTTCCTGTTCAGCTTGGCTAACCATGTGGGTTGGTCATTATCATCTCTTCTTATTATCCTCTCCCCTCCAACCAATTATTTACCAGATGAAACAATCTCTATTATACATCAAGTAGAAGCATTTGGATGCCCTGTGCTTTGTCTAATTCTAGGCGGGCAGAGTTATGAAGAAACTATTTAATATGTGGGGATAAAGTTCATTTCCAATGGGTTATAAAGGTATTGCAGAGCCTTTGCCAATAATAGAGTGTGGATAATTTTGCTGCAGACCATAGGGAATGATTTATGAATGATGCCTGCAGAAAAGACCTGGGCTGGCCTCCCAATTAATCAAATTCTAAAGCACCTTAACAAAGAATGCCGTTCTGGTCACTGGAAGCTCGTTAGTCGAAGATGACCCCCTAGTCTTAAAAGAAACCACATAATGAAAATAATCTATCAGCTAGGAAATGATGAGTACTATCTCTCAATGAGACAAATCCAGTGGTATTTTAATATAAATAAATAAATAAAGTCTACCCTAAATTTGTAAAATTTGTGGAGGAACTTTAATATATGTTTATAAAATAAGAAATGACCTCTCCTAAAGAAACACTAAAACTAAATAATCAGTTTCCTAGTGATTCTCCATGTCATTACACAATCTAAGAAGCATTTATTCTTACCTTGTACTATAAAAATTAATTTCACTGTGTGGAGACAATATAGACAGCCTTTTTGGTTTACTGTGTATACCATAAACAAAACCCAATCCCGAGTGCTGATTGGTTAACAGGATGCTCTAATTCATCAATGAAGGTGGCAGAGACAGTGCTACAAAGAAAGCTGGCAAAAGAGCTGCTCACATAGATAACACAGCAATCATGAACTGTAGCACCCACGGCTCATGTGGTTTAACCCTGAACATTTTAACACATATCCGCTTTCTTCTTTTGACCTCCAATACAATAAATTGATACATCACCATCACTATCTCAAATAATTCAAAGAATATCCATGGAGAGCACTGGGTCTCTCTGTGGCCATTACTAAATGGCATCCAAGCCCAGAGGAGATGATCTCCAAAGTTCTTTTTATCAGAAGGAGAAGGTCTGGTACAAATCACCTAAGTGAGAAAAAGCTCCAAGGGAAAACAGGAAGGCTGTGAAGTGCAACGAAGTACCGAACAGCAAAGTGAGCATTCGTGAAGACCACCACTATGGCAGACTTCAGGAATTCTGCAGTGAACATCCCCCCCATCCTCCGATACGTTTTCTCTTTAACAATGATGTCAGATAAACTAAAACCCTCACTATTCATTCCACAGTGAGAGCCCTTGTGAGTAGAGCAACTAAAAGCAGCTTTGGAAAACTGTGAAATGAACTGAATCTCAAACTGTTCCTGTGCAATAATCATATTTTGTGCTATGTTCTGTTGTAATTAAACAATTCCCCACCAGTGTCACACTGAGCTAATATGCTCTTTTACCAATAGGCTGCTAAAGGCTTATATTAAATATCTAGTAATGAGATAGCTTTGCCCTATTACCATCAGAGTTATTTTTAATATGTCAGATAAGATGAACCCATTATGAAAATATTTCATCTTTGAATCCTTCCAGAAAAATTCATAGTACGTCCAAATATATTCTCCCAAGTTCTTCCCACATTCCTTTAGGAAGGATGGGTGGGATTATTGCCATTCCAATTTACATCAAGGTAAAAGGGGGGTCTGGGCTGTTTGGGACTGATCCAACTGTTTTGGCAGCAATGCCTGGTCAGTTCAATGAAGCAAGCAGTTGAATTGCCATGTCGGCCGAATCAAATCTATGTGATGACTGTTAGTAAATCAGTTCTTGGTCCTGGTAAAGACATACAGGGATGTGTCATCATCATTTGTGAGAAGTATTGCAAGAAATTTGTTACTTACAAGAATTAAAATATAAAAGATATAAAATATAAAATGATTTGCTTTTTTCATTAATTAGGGCAGATTCAGATTCTCTTTAACACTGACCCTGTCACTCACTGAATATCTGATATCTCCCCTTGAGGGAAAAGGGTGGCATTGGAGCTGGAATAATAGGAATTTATACAGTATACATACTGAATTATCAACAGCAACTTTCAAATGTGTGAAGGCTAGGGGAAAAAAGTGAAAACTCATGAATTTCAACTAAATTATTAGGCTGTATTTTGTCTTCTTACATGACTAAAGCAACCAGGTGTTCATTTGAAAAACCCCAGACTCTATCACAATTCTTACAGGCTTTGCCACAAGGCAAAGTAAAATCCCAGCAGTAGCTGACGATTTGCCCAAGGTCTCAGAATGTCAACATGGTGGACCCCAAGTAAAGGAAGACTTTTTTCACAGTGACATGCTCTAAACTAAAGTAGAATGTGCTGTTTAGTAGCTCAGAATCTGGAGTCAAATTTCCTGGTCTTAAATCCCATCACTACCTCTTACTAGCTTTATAAGTTTAGGCATGTTACTTAGCCTCTCTGTGCCTCAGTTTCCACATCTATAAATTGGGCATTATAAGATAATGTTTGTTTCACAGGGTTTTATGGATATTAATCCAGTCAGTATTTGTTAAGTGTTATGCAGTGTCTAGACCATAGTATACACTCAATAAAGCTCAATAAATTCAAGTCATCACTATTATTCCCTAATCTAGTTAGTCACCAGAATCACCAAGGACCTTTGGAAACTTTCTTCCTGCCCCACTCACATTTACTGAATCAGTACATCAGGTGTAACTTAAGAAATTTGTTTAATAAAAGCTCTCTAGTGATCTCCTGATCAACTGAGCTTTAACACTATTTTAGCACTAACAAATCCTAATAATCACCTCAAATGGTTACAAACTTCTCAGAAACAATCCATTTGTTCAAAACTAATTGCTTTCATATGCATTACTTCACTCATTTGCATTTATTTATATGCATATATGTCTGTCCACAACGTCTAATTTATATTAATTATTCACCATGACGGTTTATTATAATTATTTCCATTTTGCTATAAGAAATTATGTTAAATGAGCAGACAATATATCTTACTGAAACTTAAGTACAGTTGATGATAACAGACCTAAATCTTCATCTCCCCACCTATGGGATGTTGATTTACTAATGTTCATTATTATCTCTATGATTTGCCTGCCTTCTTGCTAATGAGACTGTGTCCTTCCCTCTAAATGGTAACTGCTAGCTCATTTAACTATATATAGTGTATATATTTTAAATGTGGAAAATTTCATCAGCAATGATGTATTCAATAATAGGTCATCTTAGAGAGATATATAAAGAAAAGCAGAGAAGTGATCTCCTTATTAAAAATTGGGCTTTAAGATACCAAATCAAGTAACAGGCAATGTTCTCCCTCAACGTAGGATGTTTTGTTACCCACAGGCCCCAGCCACATTTGCACCACGAATTGCTTTCTAAAAGTAGTAACACAGAAGACAAACATTATTCATTTGGACCTAAAATCTATCGGGGACTTTCAGGGATTTAGATGCTGTAGCCTGCAGCAGACAAGATAAGAAATACTTCAATAAAGATGCACTCAAAGGATTGTTCCCCCTTTTACTAGGAGAAAGGATTATATGAAATAGTATCTAAAGTTATCTGAGAACATTCTTTTAATATGCACAGACAGACACATATAGACGATGACCTCTTTTTTTTTTACAAACACTATAATTAGAGATCTTATCAGAACAGTTACTCCTTTCTGCACATTTTGATGGAAAGAGAATAGGTTTAGTATGAGAGACACCTTCTCCCAATCCCTAGGTCCTTCATGACCCCCCAGGTGACCTCCTGAAAGGTGATTAATCTCTCCTAACTTGAGCTTTTTCACATGCAAAACAGGGAATTATTGCAAGGATTAAATTTGGTAATGTGAAATTGACTGATTCCTTACCTAATGCAGAGTCGGTATTCAGTAAATATAAGAGTTTTAAATTTTTTCTTCTCTCTATTAATATTAAACGTACTTGAGTGTTGGCTGTTACTGCATTTGTATAGCCTGTTCTTCCATTTCAGAAGAGAAAATTGCATCCTTTTTCAATACCTATTGTATTTTGTAATCAGTCCTCAACTGAAATTTTCAAGTTACAGTGTTTATACTACATAAACATGAAATGATCTGAGAGAGCTTATAATTTCTACTGAGCCCAGAGCTCACCCCAAACTTCAAGATTTATTTACTTTTAATCATTAAGACTATTTCTGTTTGAAAATAAAAAGACAAGAAGGGACCCCAGAGAAGGGGAGGAGATGAGAAGTGAGGAAAGGAGGAAGGAGAAGAGAATGGGAGAGGGATTGGTAGAAGGTAAAGAGCAGACAAAGATAAAAGATGGACTGATATATAGTAAAAAAATATTTACATCATCTTTTAGACAAAAAATGGCACAATTACTCAACATTACTTAGATAAATTCTCTTTTTCTATATTAGTTACCAAGCTCTGAAACTAAATGAATATTAACTTCATTTGTTCATCCAAAAAAAATTAGACAATGCATTAGGGTAAGAATTTAGGTTATGGAAACACACAGAGAGACAAATATATGTATATATAAGCTGTACATTGGGAAAAGACCAAACAATATCTAGAAATAAAATGACCATAGAACATACAATGGCAAATGTCTCACTGTGGTTATTTAGTATATAGAAATTTAAACTCATGAACTTATTGTAGAAAGAAAGAATTGAGCTAGAAAATCACTTAATACAGAACCTGGACCCAAATGTAATGCCAAATAACTACATGAATTTAAGCAAGTCATTTAAATTTTCTGGCATTTGATCTATAATTGTAAAATGGGATGATAAAAATACCTCTCCCACCTATAGTGCATTGTATTTTTTAAAAAAGTGAATGAGTATCTCTCTACGTTGTTTTGAAATCAACGAATATCAATATTTATTGTAAATTGCTATCAAATATCACATATGTGACATTCCACGTGATCACTATCAATAACATATATATCCCTTTACAATGGAAATAAATAAAAATTAAACAAATGATGAGCCATTCACGTTCCTACACACAAAGATTTAATATTGTAAAAATATTATTTTTCAAATGATAAACTGTAATATGATTACCTTTCAATGAAAAATTTTAACATAAGTTCCATAGTTCATATGGAATGACAGGTGAAAGAAACCAGATATTATTTTTAAAGAATACTTAAAATTTATTATGAAACTAGAGTATGAAACTTTATTATAAATACAAACAAGCCAGTTCAGTAGTGACTATCTAAAACTGACCCTCACCACACATGCTCCGAAAAAACCTTACAGATCAACTAGAGGAAGAAGGATCCCAGACCTTCAGCATGACTAAAAAATAGAGAACATCATAAATAAATGATGAACATCATAAACAAACTCATAAATACCTGTGAGCAGAAAAATAAACAGGAATTATCAGAATATCTATGTTCTGAGACCCCATTCAAACCTTGCAGAGAGCAGGAAGGAATCTAGACAAACTGTGAAGAGCTATGAGGGGAACAGAAAACATAAGATGAACCTAAAATCACCCTCAGAAGGAGAAACATTTTTTGAGAAACACTGTAAACATATCTTCCAAGATGTACTTTCAATTATTTGCTGTTAGGCATTCTGTCATAAATATTTGAAACATCTTTTATTTCCTAGAATAACAATCAGTGTCTATATTTATATTGTCCTCCTTTAAGTAAGCTTAATCTAATAAATCAAGAAATGATTTGCCCACACCTAACTCTATTCAGCCCATAACCACATGTGGCACACAGAATAACCTTAGAATTTCCTGTTTTCCTATTCCTTCATTTTCAGACATTGTCAACTGTTTCAAATCTGCTCCCGAAACTCCACCAAATCACCTGTTTATCCAGCAAAGTAAGTTTATTAAACCTGCTGCAGTAACAGAGAACACCTTTACTCAATAATGTCTCAGAAAGCTCTTGTCAGGAGAAGATTTTTACAGGATTTTTAGATCTGGACTCATTATTTAAGGCAGGTCTTTCAATGTGGGACCTGGCTCTATCTGAATTGGGATAAACTCGTGATGCAATATTTTAGGATTGGTGGACACAGTGAGGTTAGGGTCTTGATGTGTAAATAGTTGTTTGTTAAGTGAGTTATTTGCCCAGGTGAGTAATCTAGTGTCCTCTGCATGGGCTGTTTACCCAGATAAGAAAAGTATTTGCTCAGATAAGTTGGTTTTCAGGTAGTTCCCAAAACACATAGTAAATATATTTATTGGTTTCATCCTTTTCTTCCTGGGCAAGAATTTCTTGTAACACATTCTAAAGTCATGTTGACACTGGAGGCCTCAGTTGTCATAAATATCATGGGCACATTTCTGGAGTTCTTCAGAGGAAAGAGCAGGGTGGCAAACTTCTCGTAGCTCTTAGGACCTAGGGACACAGAGAAGAATGGGCCTTCCTTCCTCTTGGGTCAACTCCATTTGTCACATTCCATATTTCATGCCTCAAACATAACAATTAGACATTATAAGGCTCAGAATGTCAAAAGTTATCTAAATGCATAAAAGTAACTCAGGATTTCCCATCCCCCCAGGATGCCACTGTCTCCATTTTGCCTAATAAAAGTCTACTTACCCATCAAATCCTTCACTCTTTAAAACCCTTGTTTTAATTACCTTTTCCTCATTAACATAATACCTTTACATATCTTCCACTGAATATTTACATGTCATTATAATTGTCTGTATCTCTCTATCACTAGACTTTGAACTCCTCAAGGCAGAATTGTGTCCTTTTCATCATTAATTCCCCAGAATCTAACACAACAGTAAATGCCAAATAAATGTTTCTTGACAATAAATGAATGAATGCTGTTCACAGATGGATGGATGGGTAGATGGGTGGATGGATGGACAGATGGACAGATGGTTGGATGGGTTTATGTAGAATTTGTAGAAATAGGTTTTTTTTTTACTTCTTCTTGGAGGAGTAGAGGTGAGATGTGATTTCCAGAACTTTATGGCTGATTGTACATATAGGTCTTTTTTTTAACCTTCTTTTCATTCAACAAATATTTATTAAACACATTCAACAGGCCAGGAACTATGCTAGGTGCTAGTTTTAAAAAGGTAGGCAAGGCCAGGGGTATGTTTGTCATATTGGAGAAAATGTTTTCTCACTGTAGCTGCTTGCCCCACATGACCACTACCAAAACTATCCACACCACCACAAACACCACCATTACAACCATCACCACCATTAACAAAACCACCATAGCATCCACCACCGCAACTAGTTAGCTTAAACAGCATCAGTCATTGAGACAAGGACGTTCTCCTAAGATTCCTTTGACCCAGGAAATGTTGCCTAAAGCAGTGTTTCTCGAACTTGAACATGCAAATGAATCTGATGCATTACTCTGTGTTAAAATTTGAGATTCTTCATTTTCAACCAGCATTCATATGATGCTGCTGATCCAGGAGTCACATTTCAAGTAGGAAAGATTTAGAGGAGTCCAGAGCCTCAGATCTATTTCAGAGGCCACCATCCTAGAGCAGACCAAAAACTTCAAGGGAGTATAATCATGAATAGGGACAGAACTGGGGAGGAACATACAAAGTATAAAATTCAGACTCCTGAGAAAACAAACAAGATTCCTTTTATTGAAAAACTCTACTGCTCAGCCTCTAGCGTGAGATCATCAGGTCATGTAACATGTCCTATTTATTCACGGTTTCCAGGGATTAGGACATGGACATCTGGGGGGGCCATTATTCTGCCTACTCCAATTTACCCTTTGGTTTTCAAGATTCATAAGCAAAATGCATTCACCTTATCCCAGCATCCCCAAAGTCTCAACCTGTTACACAATCAATATAATTACATTATGTTGTGATAAATGCCTCCTTTATTTTAATTGACATTTAGTTTAAAGTAGCTACTTTCCTCTCTAAAGCAACCAAAAATCAGACTGTTGACTGATGGAAGAGGAGACAGAATGGAAGAGGAGAACAATTTTTTTAGATTTTGAATTTAGGCTTTTTAAAGGATCATGGACTAAAACCATCTCTGGTTTTCTCCACCATATTGAGATATTTTGTTAAGAGTGTTTTCCTCTTAAATTCAAGAGTATGTGGCATCCTGGCAGGTCCTGAGCACCTTCACTCTTACAGAGGGATCAATATGAGTCCTTTTAAACCTGTAGGAGCCATACCAGTTAAAAAACCTGAAATCATCGAATCATCCCCTTCAATAAACACTTCAAAATTCAAAGAAGATAAACCACTGTTCCTCCAATGTTTAGCTGATTATAATTTCAGCTAATATTTTAACTTTAGATGAAATTTTGTTGTTAAATTGTGTGTGTGTTGCTTATATTTCCCTCTCCTTTCTTTTTTTAATCTCCTTTTTCCCTCCAACTTCACATTACAGGATCTCTACTTATCTTGTCTTTTAGTTCTAAATCCCCATGGCTCTGTTCTCATATTCATTTAATGGCTGTCATATAAACTTGTGTCAGTAAATAAGCCCACATGTATACTTGGATCTGAGCCAATGACATTTCCAGTCTAGTTATATTAAGAAAAACACTGGCAAAGGCAGGAATGAAGTTGAGTATAATTTTTTCTTTAGAACATATTGGCAGACCGTAAGTTTTTTTAACTTGCCTACAATTACAAATATGCTTGCTACACATGTGCCATACAAAACTTATCTAGGTTGTTCCAATTTTTAAAAAAAGATGTATAAAATCCCAAATGAGAAAGATTTATAGCAGCACTGCTAAGTGTCCAAACACATCCAGAAATTAGCATTATAAAATAGCTTACACTTCTAAAGCATTTTTGCAGCTTACAAAATGGTGAGCACAATTGCAATCTGGCATTAGTTCCCTCTGGACATGTCAGATGTGCAACTGTTAGCTTTTTCTTTAGTGGGACTCTTTTCTCCCTAGAGTTTCTCCTTGTTGGAGACTCCTGAAAAAAGCACCCCCGAATACTTTGGTGATTCTTCCCATCCAGTGGTTGCTTAAAATCAACTTAGTTACCAGGTTTGGGTGGTCAACCCCAGACCTTTTGTGTTAGGCTAGCTTTTTCCTCTCCAGGTAATCCCCTTGGAAAGGATTCCTTTTAAAATTATCCCAGGAAGTTCCCATTTGGAAGTGCTTTAAACCCATGGGAAAATTCACACACCCTTACACCATTATCAGTAGAAGCACAGTTCTCTTTTCTTTGCTTTGCTGCTTCAAGCCCAACATCCAGGAGAAATATATCCAGTCCTCCAAATAGTCCCCTTGAAACTCCTCTCACTTGCATTGGTTAAGAAAATGCTACTTGTTCTGGACAGCGGAATATGAGTGAAAATCTTTGCCTTTTGCATTTCAAGACCTTAAACTATCTTCCACATTCCTTCAGAGTCTCTCTTCCCTTTCACCCCTGAATACACAGGCCACATTTTATAGGAGACAGAACTACATGATGGAAGAATCCTGGTTTCCTAAGTCATCACTTGCAGAGGAATCACCCAGGATAACCTGTCCATTATGAACATGCACGTTAGACTCTATATGGGTGAAACGTACAATTTTAGTATTTGTTAATGAGCAGGTAATCTACCCATACTAATACAGACCTATACCCAGAAGTAGAAAGATGCTGTAAGAAAAACCTGAGACTAGTGGCTTTCGTTTATTAGGCACTCAGAAGGGAGGCAAGACTACTGATATAAGGGATATAAAAGTGATTGTTTAAGTTATGCAGTGACAAAAAAGTTGGTAAAAAATGTTGCTTAAGATACCTTAAAAGGCACACTATGTGCCTACTGAGCTTGCATCTCTAGGTCAAGTAGACGTACAAGAGAAAATAATAAGGCTTTACTGATTGGTATTGGTTGTTTATAGCAAGTATTTCATGAAAAGGGTAAGCCCTATAAAACAAATGCGTTCTTCGAAAGGAGAAAGGAAATACAGTCAAGAAATTTACATCTTTGCATCATTGAAAAATCTAATTTTAGGGCTCAAACAAGGAATGGAATTTTTAAAAGCTTTGAGTGAATAGGTCTCAGATTTTTAGTAGAACAGAATGATTCAACCTACCTGTAAACCTCAGATTAAAAGTATGATCTTCCCAGGCATTATTTTATTTTATTTTTTAACATCTTTATTGGAATATAACTGTTTTACAATGGTGTGTTAGTTTCTGCTTTATAACAAAGTGAATCAGCTATACATATACATATATCCCCATATCTCCTCCCTCTTGTGGCTCCTTCCCACCCTCCCTATCCCACCGCCCTAGGTGGTCACAACGCACCGAGCTGATCTCCCTGTGCTATATAGCTGCCTCCCACTAGCTATCGATTTTACATTTGGTATTGTATATATGTCCATGCCATTCTCGCACTTCATCCCAGCTTGCCTTTACCCCTCCCCACGTTCTCAAGTCCATTCTCTGCATCTGTGTCTTTACTCCTGTCCTGCCAGTAGGTTCTTCAGAACCATTTTTTTTTTATTCCATATATATGTGTTAGCACACGGCATTTGTTTTTCTCTTTCTGACCTACTTCACTCTGTATGACAGACTCTAGGTCCATCCACCTCACTACAAATAACTAAATTTCATTCCTTTTTATGGCTGAGTAATATTCCATTGTATATATGTGCCACATATTCTTTATCCATTCATCTGTCGATGAACACTTAGCTTGCTTCCATGTCCTGGCTATTGTAAACGGAGCTGCAATGAACATTGTGGTACATAACTCATTTTGAATTATGGTTTTCTCAGGGTATATGCCCAGTAGTGGGATTGCTGGGTCGTATGGTACTTCCTTTTTTAGTTTTTTAAGGAACGTCCATACTGTTCTCCATAGTGGCTGTATCAATTTACATTCCCACCAACAGTGCAAGAGGGTTCCCTTTTCTCCACACCCTCTCCAGCATTTATTGTTTCTAGATTTTTTGATGATGGCCATTCTGACTGGTTGAGGTAATACCTCATTGTAGTTTAGATTTGCATTTCTCTAATGATTGGTGATGTTGAGCATACTTTCATGTGTTTGTTGGCAATTTGTATATCTTCTTTGGAGAAATGTTTACTTAGGTTTTCGGGCCATTTTTGGATTGGGTTGTTTGTTTTTTTGATATTGAGCTGCATGAGCTGCCTGTAAATTTTGGACATTAATCCTTTTTTAGTTGCTTCGTTTACAAATATTTTCTCCCATTCTGAGGGTTGTCTTTTCGTCTTGTTTATGGTTTCGTTTGCTGTGCAAAAGCTTTTAAATTTCATTAGGTCCCATTTGTTTATTTTTGCTTTTATTTCCATTTCTCTAGGGGGTGGGTCAAAAAGGATCTTGCAGTGATTTATGTCATACAGTGTTCTGCTTATGTTTTCCTCTAAGAGTTTTAGAGTATCTGGCCTTACATTTAGGTCTTTAATCCATTTTGAGTTTATTTTTGTGTATGCTGTAAGGAGTGTTCTAATTTCATTCTTTCACATGTAGCAGTCCAGTTTTCCCAGCACCACTTATTAAAGAGGCTGTCTTTTCTCCATTGTATATTCTTGCCTCCTTTATCAAAAATATGGTGACCATATGTGCGTGGCTTTATCTCTGGGCTTTCTATCCTGTTCCATTGATCTATATTTCTGTTTTTGTGCCAGTATCATACTGTCTTGATTACTGTAGCTTTGTAGTATAGTCTGAGGTCAGGGAGCCTGATTCCTCCAGCTCCATTTTTCTTTCTCAAGATTGCTTTGGCTATTTGGGGTCTTTTGTGTTTCCATACAAATTGTGAAATTTTTTGTTCTAGTTCTTTGAAAAATGCCATTGGTAGTTTGATAGGGAGTGCATTGAATCTGTAGATTGCTTTGGGTAGTATAGTCATTTTCACAATGTTGATTCTTCCAACTCAAGAACATGGTATATCTCTCCAGCTGTTTTTATCGTCTTTAACTTCTTTCATCAGTCTCTTGTAGTTTTCTGCATATACGTCTTTTATCTCCTTAGGTAGGTTTATTCCTAGGTATTTTATTCTTTTTGTTGCAATGTTAAAAGGGAGTGTTTCCTTAATTTCTCTTTCAGGTTTTTCATCATTAGTGTATAGGAATGCAAGAGATTTCTGTGCATTAATTTTGTATCCTGCTACTTTACCAAATTCATTGATTAGCTCTAGTAGTTTCCTGGTACCATCTTTAGGACTCTCTATGTATAGTATCATGTCATCTGCAAACAGGGACAGTTTTACTTCTTCTTTTCCAATTTGCATTCCTTTTATTTCTTTTTCTTCTCTGATTGTCGTGGCTAGGACTTCCAAAACTATGTTGAATAACAGTGGTGAGAGTGGACATCCTTGTCTTCTTCCTGATCTTAGAGGAAATGCTTTCAGTTTTTCACCATTGAGAATGATGTTTGCTGTGAGTTTGTCGTATATGCCCTTTATTATGTTGAGGTAGGTTTCCTCTATGCCCACTTTCTGTACAATTTTTATCATAAACGGGTGTTCAATTTTGTCAAAAGCTTTTTCTGCATCTATCAAGATGATCGTATGTTTTTCATTCTTCAATTTGCTAATATGGTGTATCACATTGATTGATTCGCGTATATTGAAGAATCCTTGCATCCCTGGGTAAATCCCACTTGGTCATGGTGTATGATCCTTTTAATGTGTTGTTGGATTCTGTTTGCTAGTATTTTGTTGAGCATTTTGCATCTATATTCATCAGTGATATTGCTCTGTAATTTTCTTTTTTTGTAGTATCTTTGTCTGGTTTTGGTATCAGGGTGATGATGGCCTCATAGAATGAGTTTGGGCGTTTTCCTTTCGCCGCAATTTTTTGGAAGAGTTTGAGAAGGATGGGTATTAGCTCTTCTCTAAATGTTTGATAGAATTCACCTGTGAAGCCATCTGGTCCTGGGCTTTTGCTTGTAGGAAGATTTTTAATCACAGTCTCAATTTCAGTGCTTGTGATTGGCTCAGTCTCTGAAGGTTTTGCTTTTCTAAGAATTTCTCCATTTCTTCCAGGTTGTCCATTTTATTAGCACATAGTTGCTTGTAGTAATCACTCATGATCCTTTGTACTTTTGCAGTGTCAGTTGTTACTTCTCCTTTTTCATTTCTAATTCCATTGATTTGAGTCTTCTCCCTGTTTTTCTTGATGAGTCTGGCTAATGGTTTATCAATTTTGTTTATCTTCTCAAAGAACCAGCTTTTAGTTTTATTGATCTTTGCTACTGTTTCCTTCATTTCTTTTTCATTTCATTCTTTTTTTATAAATTTATTTATTTTATTTATTTTTGGCTGCCTTGGGTCTTTGTTAGTGTGCACGGCCTTTCTCTAGTTGCAGTGAGCAAGGGGTACTCTTTATTGTGATGTGTGGCCTTCTCTTTGCAGTGGCTTCTCTTGCTGCAGAGCATGGGCTGTAGGCGCATGGGCTTCAGTAGTTGTGGCTCACAGGCTCTAGAGCACAGGCTCAGTAGTTATGGTGCACAGGATTAGTTGCTCCACGGCATGTGGGATCATCCTGGACCAGGGCTCGAACCCGTGTCCCCTGCATTGGCAGGCAGATTCTTAACCAGTGCGCCATCAGGGGAGCCCTTTTTCATTTATTTCTGATCTGATCTTTATGATTTCTTTCCTTCTGCTAACTTTGGGGTTTTTTTCGTTCTTTCTCTAATTGCTTTAGGTGTAAGGTTAGGCTGTTTGAGATGTTTCTTATTTCTTGAGGTAGGATTGTATTGCTATAAACATCCCTCTAAGAACTGCTTTTGCTGCATCCCAAAGGTTTTGGGTCATTGTGTTTTCACTGTCATTTGTTTCTAGGTATTTCTGATTTCTTCTTTCATTTCTTCAGTGATCTCTTGGTTATTAAGTAGTGTATTGTCTAGCCTCCATGTGTTTGTATTTTGTTTGTTTGTTTTTTGCAGTACGCGGGCCTCTCACTGTTGCGGCCTCTCCTGCTGCGGAGCACAGGCTCCGGATGCGCAGGCTCAGCGGCCATGGCTCACGGGCCCAGCCGCTCTGCGGCATGTGGGATCTTCCCGGACTGGGGCACAAACCCATGTCCCCTGCATCAGCAGGCGGACTCTCAACCACTGCGCCACCAGGGAAGCCCGTGTTTGTATTTTTTACAGATTTTTTCCTGTAGTTAACTAGTCTCATAGCATTGTGGTCAGAAAACATATTTGATACGATTTCAATTTTCTTAAATTTATCAAGGCTTGATTTTTGACCCAAGATATCATCTATCCTGGAGAATGTTCCATGAGCGCTTGAGAAGAGTGCATTCTGTTGTTTTTGGATAGAATGTCCTATAAATATCAATTAAGTCCATCTTGTTTAATGTGTCATTTAAAGTTTGTGTTTCTTTATTTTCATTTTGGATGATCTGTCCATTGGTGAAAGTGGGGTGTTAAAGTCCCCTACTATGATTGTGTTACTGTCGATTTCCCCTTTTATGGCTGTTAGCATTTGCCTTATGTATTGAGGTGGTCCTATGCTGGGTGCATAAATATTTACAATTGTTATATCTTCTTCTTGGATTGATCCCTTGATCATTATGCAGTGTCCTTCTTTGTCTCTTGTAATAGTCTTTATTTTAAAGTCTATTTTGTCTGATATGAGAATTGCTACTCCAGCTTTCTTTTGATTTCCATTTGCATGGAATATCTTTTTCCATCCCCTCACTTTCAGTCTGTATGTGTCCCTAGGTCTGAAGTGGGTCTCTTGTAGACAGCACATATACGGGTCTTGTTTTTTTATACATTCAGCCAGTCTATGTCTTTTGTTGGGAGTATTTAATCCATTTACATTTAAAGTAATTATCGATATGTACGTTCCTATTACCATTTTCTTAATTGTTTTGGGTTTGTTATTGTAGGTATTTTCCTTCTCTTGTGTTTCCTGCCTAGAGAAGTTCCTTTAGCATTTTTTGTAAAGTTGGTTTAGTGGTGCTGAATTCTCTTAGCTTTTGCTTGTCTGTAAAGGTTTTAATTTCTGCATCGAATCTGAATGAGATCCTTGCTGGGTAGAATAATCTTGGTTGTAGGTTTTTCCCTTTCATCACTTTAAATATGGCCTGCCACTCCCTTCTGGCTTGCAGAGTTTCTCCTTGGATTTATCCTGTATGAGAGTCTGTGCTTTCTGGACTTGATTAACTATTTCCTTTCCCATATTACGGAAGTTTTCAAGTATAATCTCTTTAAATATTTTCTCAGTCTCTTTCTTTTTCTCTTCTTCATCTGGGACCCTTGTAATTCAAATGTTGCTGTGTTTAACATTGTCCCAGAGGTCACTGAGACTGTCCTCAATTCTTTTCACTCTTTTTCTTTATTCTGCTCTGCAGTAGTTATTTCCACTATTTTATCTTCCAGGTCACTTATCCGTTCTTCTGCCTCAGTTATTCTGCTATTGATTTCCTCTAGAGAATTTTTAATTTCATTTACTGTGTTGTTCATCATTGTTTGCTCTTTAGTTC